>NC_091232.1:22457774-22757774 GCF_040958095.1 Procambarus clarkii
CGAATTCTGACTGTCTGCACCTATTTTCAGTTTCAAATTACGACGTTTCATAACCTAAAATATGCCAATTACTGAAAACGGCGATGGGTCATATTTGCCCAAACCCCCTGCAGTTTTAAAATGTCTGAAATGTCGGAAATTTGACTCCTGAGCGTGATTTTTGAGCCGAATTCCTGACTCTCTGCACCTATTTTCAGTTTCAAATACGACGTTTCATACCTAAAATATGCAATTACTGAAAACGGCGATGGGTCATATTTTGCCCAAACCCACCTGCAGTTTTTAAAATGTCTGAAATGTCGAAATTTGACTCCTGAGCGTGATTTTTGAGCCGAATTCTGACTCTCTGCACCTATTTTCAGTTTCAAATTACGACGTTTCATACCTAAAATATGCCAATTACTGAAAACGGCGATGGGTCATATTTTGCCCAAACCCCCCTGCAGTTTTCAAAATGTCTGAAATGTCGGAAATTTGACTCCGAGCGTGATTTTTGAGCCGAATTCTGACTCTCTGCACCTATTTTCAGTTTCAAATTACGACGTTTCATACCGAAAATATGCCAATTACTGTAAACGGCGATGGGTCATATTTTGCCCAAACCCCCCTGCAGTTTTCAAAATGTCTGAAATGTCGGAAATTTGACTCCTGAGCGTGATTTTGAGCCGAATTCTGACTCTCTGCACCTATTTTCAGTTTCAAATACGACTTTTTATACCGATAATATGTCAATACTGAAAACAGCGATGGGTCATATTTTGCCCAAATCCCCCTGCAGTTTTCAAAATGTCTGAAATGTCGGAAATTTGACTCCTGAGCGTGATTTTTGAGCCGAATTCTGACTCTCTGCACCTATTTTCAGTTTCAAATTACGACGTTTCATACCTAAAATATGCCAATTACTGAAAACGGCGATGGGTCATATTTTGCCCCAAACCCACCTGCAGTTTTTAAAATGTCTGAAATGTCGGAAATTTGACTCCTGAGCGTGATTTTTGAGCCGAATTCTGACTCTCTGCACCTATTTTCAGTTTCAAATTACGACGTTTCATACCGAAAATATGCCAATTACTGTAAACGGCGATGGGTCATATTTTGCCCAAACCCCCCCTGCAGTTTTCAAAATGTCTGAAATGTCGGAAATTTGACTCCTGAGCGTGATTTATGAGCCGAATTCTGACTCTCTGACCCTATTTTCAGTTTCAAATTACGACTTTTTTATACCGATAATATGTCAATTACTGAAAACAGCGATGGGTCATATTTTGCCCAAATCCCCCTGCAGTTTTCAAAATGTCTGAAATGTCGGAAATTTGACTCCTGAGCGTGATTTTTGAGCCGAATTCTGACTCTCTGCACCTATTTTCAGTTTCAAATTACGACGTTTCATACCTAAAATATGCCAATTACTGAAAACGGCGATGGGTCATATTTTGCCCAAACCCACCTGCAGTTTTTAAAATGTCTGAAATGTCGGAAATTTGACTCCTGAGCGTGATTTTTGAGCCGAATTCTGACTCTCTGCACCTATTTTCAGTTTCAAATTACGACGTTTCATACCTAAAATATGCCAATTACTGAAAACGGCGATGGGTCATACTTTGCCCAAACCCACCTGCAGTTTTTAAAATGTCTGAAATGTCGGAAATTTGACTCGTGAGCGTGATTTTTGAGCCGAATTCTGACTCTCTGCACCTATTTTCAGTTTCAAATTACGACGTTTTCATACCGAAAATATGCCAATTACTGTAAAGGGCGATGTGTCATATTTTGCCCAAACCCCCCCTGCAGTTTTCAAAATGTCTGAAATGTCGGAAATTTGACTCCCTGAGCGTGATTTTTGAGCCGAATTCTGACTCTCTCGCACCTATTTTCAGTTTCAAATTACGACGTTTCATACCGAAAATATGCCAATTACTGTAAACGGCGATGGGTCATATTTTGCCCAAACCCCCCTGCAGTTTTCAAAATGTCTGAAATGTCGGAAATTTGACTCCTGAGCGTGATTTATGAGCCGAATTCAGACTCTCTGACCTATTTTCAGTTTCAAATTACGACTTTTTATACCGATAATATGTCAATTACTGAAAACAGCGATGGGTCATATTTTGCCCAAATCCCCCTGCAGTTTTCAAAATATGTGAAATGTCGGAAATTTGACTCCTTAGCGTGATTTTTGAGCCGAATTCTGACTCTCTGCACCTATTTTCAGTTTCAAATTACGACGTTTCATACCTAAAATATGCCAATTACTGAAAACGGCGATTGGTCATATTTTGCCCAAACCCACCTGCAGTTTTTAAAATGTATGAAATGTCGGAAATTGGACTCTTGAGTGTGATTTTTGAGCCGAATTCTGACTCTCTGCACCTATTTTCAGTTTCAAATTACGACGTTTCATACCGAAAATATGCCAATTACTGTAAAGGGCGATGTGTCATATTTTGCCCAAACCCCCCCTGCAGTTTTCAAAATGTCTGAAATGTCGGAAATTTGACTCCTGAGCGTGATTTTTGAGCCGAATTCTGACTCTCTGCACCTATTTTCAGTTTCAAATTACGACGTTTCATACCGAAAATATGCCAATTACTGTAAACGGCGATGGGTCATATTTTGCCCAAACCCCCCTGCAGTTTTCAAAATGTCTGAAATGTCGGAAATTTGACTCCTGAGCGTGATTTATGAGCCGAATTCTGACTCTCTGACCTATTTTCAGTTTCAAATTACGACTTTTTATACCGATAATATGTCAATTACTGAAAACAGCGATGGGTCATATTTTGCCCAAATCCCCCTGCAGTTTTCAAAATATGTGAAATGTCGGAAATTTGACTCCTTAGCGTGATTTTTGAGCCGAATGCTGACTCTCTGCACCTATTTTCAGTTTCAAATTACGACGTTTCATACCTAAAATATGCCAATTACTGAAAACGGCGATGGGTCATATTTTGCCCAAACCCACCTGCAGTTTTTAAAATGTCTGAAATGTCGGAAATTTGACTCTTGAGTGTGATTTTTGAGCCGAATTCTGACTCTCTGCACCTATTTTCAGTTTCAAATTACGACGTTTCATACTGAAAATATGCCAATTACTGTAAACGGCGATGGGTCATATTTTGCCCAAACCCCCCTGCAGTTTTCAAAATGTCTGAAATGTCGGAAATTTGACTCCTCAGCGTGATTTATGAGCCGAATTCTGACTCTCTGACCTATTTTCAGTTTCAAATTACGACTTTTTATACCGATAATATGTCAATTACTGAAAACAGCGATGGGTCATATTTTGCCCAAATCCCCCTGCAGTTTTCAAAATGTCTGAAATGTCGGAAATTTGACTCCTGAGCATGATTTTTGAGCCGAATTCTGACTTTCTGCACCTATTTTCAGTTTCAAATTACGACGTTTCATACCTAAAATATGCCAATTACTGAAAACGGCGATGGGTCATATTTTGCCCACACCCACCTGCAGTTTTTAAAATGTCTGAAATGTCGGAAATTTGACTCTTGAGCGTGATTTTTGAGCCGAATTCTGACTCTCTGCACCTATTTTCAATTTCAAATTACGACGTTTCATACCGAAAATATGCCAATTACTGAAAACGGCGATGGGTCATATTTTGCCCAAACCTCCCTGCAGTTTTCAAAATGTCTGAAATGTCGGAAATTTGACTCCTGAGCGTGATTTATGAGCCGAATTCTGACTCTCTGACCTATTTTCAGTTTCAAATTACGACTTTTTCATACCGATAATATGTCAATTACTGAAAACAGCGATGGGTCATATTTTGCCCAAATCCCCCTGCAGTTTTCAAAATGTGTGAAATGTCGGAAATTTGACTCCTTAGCGTGATTTTTGAGCCGAATTCTGACTCTCTGCACCTATTTTCAGTTTCAAATTACGACGTTTCATACCTAAAATATGCCAATTACTGAAAACGGCGATGGGTCATATTTTGCCCAAACCCACCTGCAGTTTTTAAAATGTCTGAAATGTCGGAAATTTGACTCCTGAGCGTGATTTTTGAGCCGAATTCTGACTCTCTGCACCTATTTTCAGTTTTAAATTACGACGTTTCATACCGAAAATATGCCAATTACTGTAAACGGCGATGTGTCATATTTTGCCCAAACCCCCCCTGCAGTTTTCAAAATGTCTGAAATGTCGGAAATTTGACTCCTGAGCGTGATTTTTGAGCCGAATTCTGACTCTCTGCACCTATTTTCAGTTTCAAATTACGACTATTTATACCGAAAATATGCCAATTACTGAAAACGTCGATGGGTCATGTTTTGCGCAAACCCCCCTGCAGTTTTCAAAATGTCTGAAATGTCGGAAATTTGACTCCTGAGCGTGATTTATGAGCCGAATTCTGACTCTCTGACCTATTTTCAGTTTCAAATTACGACTTTTTATACCGATAATATGTCAATTACTGAAAACAGCGATGGGTCATATTTTGCCCAAATCCCCCTGCAGTTTTCAAAATGTGTGAAATGTCGGAAATTTGAATCCTTAGCGTGATTTTTGAGCCGAATTCTGACTCTCTGCACCTATTTTCAGTTTCAAATTACGACGTTTCATACCTAAAATATGCCAATTACTGAAAACGGTGATGGGTCATATTTTGCCCAAACCCCCCTGCAGTTTTCAAAATGTCTGAAATGTCGGAAATTTGACTCCTCAGCGTGATTTATGAGCCGAATTCTGACTCTCTGACCTATTTTCAGTTTCAAATTACGACTTTTTATACCGATAATATGTCAATTACTGAAAACAGCGATGGGTCATATTTTGCCCAAATCCCCCTGCAGTTTTCAAAATGTCTGAAATGTCGGAAATTTGACCCCTGAGCATGATTTTTGAGCCGAATTCTGACTCTCTGCACCTATTTTCAGTTTCAAATTACGACGTTTCATACCTAAAATATGCCAATTACTGAAAACGGCGATGGGTCATATTTTGCCCAAACCCACCTGCAGTTTTTAAAATGTCTGAAATGTCGGAAATTTGACTCCTGAGCGTGATTTTTGAGCCGAATTCTGACTCTCTGCACCTATTTTCAGTTTCAAATTACGACGTTTCATACCGAAAATATGCCAATTACTGTAAACGGCGATGTGTCATATTTTGCCCAAACCCCCCCTACAGTTTTCAAAATGCCTGAAATGTCGGAAATTTGACTCCTGAGCGTGATTTTTGAGCCGAATTCTGACTCTCTGCACCTATTTTCAGTTTCAAATTACGACTTTTTATACCGAAAATATGCCAATTACTGAAAACGTCGATGGGTCATGTTTTGCGCAAACCCCCCTGCAGTTTTCAAAATGTCTGAAATGTCGGAAATTTGACTCCTGTGCGTGATTTTTGAGCCGAATCCTGACTCTCTCCACCTATTTTCAGTTTCAAATTACGACGTTTCATACCGAAAATATGCCAATTACTGTAAACGGCGATGGGTCATATTTTGCCCAAACCCCCCTGCAGTTTTCAAAATGTCTGAAATGTCGGAAATTTGACTCCTGAGCGTGATTTTTGAGCCGAATTCTGACTCTCTGCACCTATTTTCAGTTTCAAATTACGACGTTTCATACCGAAAATATGCCAATTACTGTAAACGGCGATGGGTCATATTTTGCCCAAACCCCCCTGCAGTTTTCAAAATGTCTGAAATGTCGGAAATTTGACTCCTATGCGTGATTTTTGAGCCGAATTCTGACTCTCTCCACCTATTTTCAGTTTCAAATTACGACGTTTCATACTGAAAATATGCCAATTACTGTAAACGGCGATGGGTCATATTTTGCCCAAACCCCCCTGCAGTTTTCAAAATGTCTGAAATGTCGGAAATTTGACTCCTGAGCGTGATTTATGAGCCGAATTCTGACTCTCTGACCTATTTTCAGTTTCAAATTACGACTTTTTATACCGATAATATGTCAATTACTGAAAACAGCGATGGGTCATATTTTGCCCAAATCCCCCTGCAGTTTTCAAAATGTGTGAAATGTCGGAAATTTGACTCCTGAGCGTGATTTTTGAGCCGAATTCTGACTCTCTGCACCTATTTTCAGTTTCAAATTACGACGTTTCATACCTAAAATATGCCAATTACTGAAAACGGCGATGGGTCATATTTTGCCCAAACCCACCTGCAGTTTTTAAAATGTCTGAAATGTCGGAAATTTGACTCCTGAGCGTGATTTTTGAGCCGAATTCTGACTCTCTGCACCTATTTTTAGTTTCAAATTACGACGTTTCATACCGAAAATATGCCAATTACTGTAAACGGCGATGTGTCATATTTTGCCCAAATCCCCCCTACAGTTTTCAAAATGTCTGAAATGTCGGATATTTGACTCCTGAGCGTGATTTTTTATCCGAATTCTGACTCTCTGCACCTATTTTCAATTTCAAATTACGACTTTTTATAACGAAAATATGGCAATTACTGAAAACGGCGATGGGTCATATTTTGCCCAAACCCCCCTGCAGTTTTCAAAATGTCTAAAATGTCGGAAATTTGACTCCTGAGCGTGATTTTTGAGCCGAATTCTGACTCTCTGCACCTATTTTCAGTTTCAAATTACGACTTTTATACCGAAAATATGACAATTACTGAAAACGGCGATGTGTCATATTTTGCCCAAACCCCCCCTGCAGTTTACAAAATGTCTGAAATGTCGGAAATTTTACTCCTGTGCGTGATTTTTGAGCCGAATTCTGACTCTCTCCACCTAGTTTCAGTTTCAAATTACGAAGTTTCATACCGAAAATATGCCAATTACTGTAAACGGCGATGGGTCATATTTTGCCCAAACCCCCCTGCAGTTTTCAAAATGTCTGAAATGTCGGAAATTTGACTCCTGAGCGTGATTTATGAGCCGAATTCTGACTCTCTGACCTATTTTCAGTTTCAAATTACGAATTTTTATACCGATAATATGTCAATTACTGAAAACAGCGATGGGTCATATTTTGCCCAAATCCCCCTGCAGTTTTCAAAATGTCTGAAATGTCGGAAATTTGACTCCTGAGCGTGATTTTTGAGCCGAATTCTGACTCTCTGCACCAATTTTCAGTTTCAAATTACGACGTTTCATACCTAAAATATGCCAATTACTGAAAACGGCGATGGGTCATATTTTGCCCAAACCCACCTGCAGTTTTTAAAATGTCTGAAATGTCGGAAATTTGACTCCTGAGCGTGATTTTTGAACCGAATTCTGACTCTCTGCACCTATTTTCAGTTTCAAATTACGACGTTTCATACCTAAAATATGCCAATTACTGAAAACGGCGATGGGTCATATTTTGCCCAAACCCCCCCTGCAGTTTTCAAAATGTCTGAAATGTCGGAAATTTGACTCCTGAGCGTGATTTTTGAGCCGAATTCTGACTCTCTGCACCTATTTTCAGTTTCAAATTACGACGTTTCATACCGAAAATATGCCAATTACTGTAAACGGCGATGTGTCATATTTTGCCCAAAACCCCCCTGCAGTTTTCAAAATGTCTGAAATGTCGGAAATTTGACTCCTGAGCGTGATTTTTGAGCCGAATTCTGACTCTCTGCACCTATTTTCAGTTTCAAATTACGACTTTTTATACCGAAAATATGCCAATTACTGAAAACGTCGATGGGTCATGTTTTGCGCAAACCCCCCTGCAGTTTTCAAAATGTCTGAAATGTCGGAAATTTGACTCCTGAGCGTGATTTATGAGCCGAATTCTGACTCTCTGACCTATTTTCAGTTTCAAATTACGACTTTTTATACCGATAATATGTCAATTACTGAAAACAGCGATGGGTCATATTTTGCCCAAATCCCCCTGCAGTTTTCAAAATGTGTGAAATGTCGGAAATTTGAATCCTTAGCGTGATTTTTGAGCCGAATTCTGACTCTCTGCACCTATTTTCAGTTTCAAATTACGACGTTTCATACCTAAAATATGCCAATTACTGAAAACGGTGATGGGTCATATTTTGCCCAAACCCCCCTGCAGTTTTCAAAATGTCTGAAATGTCGGAAATTTGACTCCTCAGCGTGATTTATGAGCCGAATTCTGACTCTCTGACCTATTTTCAGTTTCAAATTACGACTTTTATACCGATAATATGTCAATTACTGAAAACAGCGATGGGTCATATTTTGCCCAAATCCCCCTGCAGTTTTCAAAATGTCTGAAATGTCGGAAATTTGACCCCTGAGCATGATTTTTGAGCCGAATTCTGACTCTCTGCACCTATTTTCAGTTTCAAATTACGACGTTTCATACCTAAAATATGCCAATTACTGAAAACGGCGATGGGTCATATTTTGCCCAAACCCACCTGCAGTTTTTAAAATGTCTGAAATGTCGGAAATTTGACTCCTGAGCGTGATTTTTGAGCCGAATTCTGACTCTCTGCACCTATTTTCAGTTTCAAATTACGACGTTTCATACCGAAAATATGCCAATTACTGTAAACGGCGATGTGTCATATTTTGCCCAAACCCCCCCTGCAGTTTTCAAAATGCCTGAAATGTCGGAAATTTGAATCCTAAGCGTGATTTTTGAGCCGAATTCTGACTCTCTGCACCTATTTTCAGTTTCAAATTACGACTTTTTATACCGAAAATATGCCAATTACTGAAAACGTCGATGGGTCATGTTTTGCGCAAACCCCCCTGCAGTTTTCAAAATGTCTGAAATGTCGGAAATTTGACTCCTGTGCGTGATTTTTGAGCCGAATCCTGACTCTCTCCACCTATTTTCAGTTTCAAATTACGACGTTTCATACCGAAAATATGCCAATTACTGTAAACGGCGATGGGTCATATTTTGCCCAAACCCCCCTGCAGTTTTCAAAATGTCTGAAATGTCGGAAATTTGACTCCTGAGCGTGATTTTTGAGCCGAATTCTGACTCTCTGCACCTATTTTCAGTTTCAAATTACGACGTTTCATACCGAAAATATGCCAATTACTGTAAACGGCGATGGGTCATATTTTGCCCAAACCCCCCTGCAGTTTTCAAAATGTCTGAAATGTCGGAAATTTGACTCCTATGCGTGATTTTTGAGCCGAATTCTGACTCTCTCCACCTATTTTCAGTTTCAAATTACGACGTTTCATACTGAAAATATGCCAATTACTGTAAACGGCGATGGGTCATATTTTGCCCAAACCCCCCTGCAGTTTTCAAAATGTCTGAAATGTCGGAAATTTGACTCCTGAGCGTGATTTATGAGCCGAATTCTGACTCTCTGACCTATTTTCAGTTTCAAATTACGACTTTTTATACCGATAATATGTCAATTACTGAAAACAGCGATGGGTCATATTTTGCCCAAATCCCCCTGCAGTTTTCAAAATGTGTGAAATGTCGGAAATTTGACTCCTGAGCGTGATTTTTGAGCCGAATTCTGACTCTCTGCACCTATTTTCAGTTTCAAATTACGACGTTTCATACCTAAAATATGCCAATTACTGAAAACGGCGATGGGTCATATTTTGCCCAAACCCACCTGCAGTTTTTAAAATGTCTGAAATGTCGGAAATTTGACTCCTGAGCGTGATTTTTGAGCCGAATTCTGACTCTCTGCACCTATTTTTAGTTTCAAATTACGACGTTTCATACCGAAAATATGCCAATTACTGTAAACGGCGATGTGTCATATTTTGCCCAAATCCCCCCTACAGTTTTCAAAATGTCTGAAATGTCGGATATTTGACTCCTGAGCGTGATTTTTTATCCGAATTCTGACTCTCTGCACCTATTTTCAATTTCAAATTACGACTTTTTATAACGAAAATATGGCAATTACTGAAAACGGCGATGGGTCATATTTTGCCCAAACCCCCCTGCAGTTTTCAAAATGTCTAAAATGTCGGAAATTTGACTCCTGAGCGTGATTTTTGAGCCGAATTCTGACTCTCTGCACCTATTTTCAGTTTCAAATTACGACTTTTTATACCGAAAATATGACAATTACTGAAAACGGCGATGTGTCATATTTTGCCCAAACCCCCCCTGCAGTTTACAAAATGTCTGAAATGTCGGAAATTTTACTCCTGTGCGTGATTTTTGAGCCGAATTCTGACTCTCTCCACCTAGTTTCAGTTTCAAATTACGAAGTTTCATACCGAAAATATGCCAATTACTGTAAACGGCGATGGGTCATATTTTGCCCAAACCCCCCTGCAGTTTTCAAAATGTCTGAAATGTCGGAAATTTGACTCCTGAGCGTGATTTATGAGCCGAATTCTGACTCTCTGACCTATTTTCAGTTTCAAATTACGAATTTTTATACCGATAATATGTCAATTACTGAAAACAGCGATGGGTCATATTTTGCCCAAATCCCCCTGCAGTTTTCAAAATGTCTGAAATGTCGGAAATTTGACTCCTGAGCGTGATTTTTGAGCCGAATTCTGACTCTCTGCACCAATTTTCAGTTTCAAATTACGACGTTTCATACCTAAAATATGCCAATTACTGAAAACGGCGATGGGTCATATTTTGCCCAAACCCACCTGCAGTTTTTAAAATGTCTGAAATGTCGGAAATTTGACTCCTGAGCGTGATTTTTGAACCGAATTCTGACTCTCTGCACCTATTTTCAGTTTCAAATTACGACGTTTCATACCTAAAATATGCCAATTACTGAAAACGGCGATGGGTCATATTTTGCCCAAACCCCCCCTGCAGTTTTCAAAATGTCTGAAATGTCGGAAATTTGACTCCTGAGCGTGATTTTTGAGCCGAATTCTGACTCTCTGCACCTATTTTCAGTTTCAAATTACGACGTTTCATACCGAAAATATGCCAATTACTGTAAACGGCGATGTGTCATATTTTGCCCAAAACCCCCCTGCAGTTTTCAAAATGTCTGAAATGTCGGAAATTTGACTCCTGAGCGTGATTTTTGAGCCGAATTCTGACTCTCTGCACCTATTTTCAGTTTCAAATTACGACGTTTCATACCTAAAATATGCCAATTACTGAAAACGGCGATGGGTCATATTTTGCCCAAACCCCCCTGCAGTTTTCAAAATGTCTGAAATGTCGGAAATTTGACTCCTGTGCGTGATTTTTGAGCCGAATTCTGACTCTCTCCACCTGTTTTCAGTTTCAAATTACGTCGTTTCATACTGAAAATATGCCAATTACTGAAAACGGCGATGGGTCATATTTTGCCCAAACCCCCCTGCAGTGTTCAAAATGTCTGAAATGTCGGAAATTTGACTCCTGAGCGTGATTTATGAGCCGAATTCTGACTCTCTGACCTATTTTCAGTTTCAAATTACGACTTTTTATACCGATAATATGTCAATTACTGAAAACAGCGATGGGTCATATTTTGCCCAAATCCCCCTGCAGTTTTCAAAATGTCTGAAATGTCGGAAATTTGACTCCTGAGCGTGATTTTTGAGCCGAATTCTAACTCTCTGCACCTATTTTCAGTTTCAAATTACGACGTTTCATACCTAAAATATGCCAATTACTGAAACGGCGATGGGTCATATTTTGCCCAAACCCACCTGCAGTTTATAGAAATGTCTGAAATGTCGGAAATTTGACTCCTGAGCGTGATTTTTGAGCCGAATTCTGACTCTCTGCACCTATTTTCAGTTTCAAATTACGACGTTTCATACCAAAAATATGCCAATTACTGAAAACGGCGATGGGTCATATTTTGCCCAAACCCACCTGCAGTTTTTAAAATGTCTGAAATGTCGGAAATTTGACTCCTGAGCGTGATTTTTGAGCCGAATTCTGACTCTCTGCACCTATTTTCAGTTTCAAATTACGACGTTTCATACCGAAAATATGCCAATTACTGTAAACGGCGATGTGTCATATTTTGCCCAAACCCCCCCCTGCAGTTTTCAAAATGTCTGAAATGTCGGAAATTTGACTCCTGAGCGTTATTTTTGAGCCGAATTCTGACTCTCTGCACCTATTTTCAGTTTCAAATTACGACGTTTCATACCTAAAATATGCCAATTACTGAAAACTGCGATGGGTCATATTTTGCCCAAACCCCCCTGCAGTTTTCAAAATGTCTGAAATGTCGGAAATTTGACTCCTGTGCGTGATTTTTGAGCCGAATTCTGACTCTCTCCACCTATTTTCAGTTTCAAATTACGACGTTTCATACTGAAAATATGCCAATTACTGTAAACGGCGATGGGTCATATTTTGCCCAAACCCCCCTGCAGTTTTCAAAATGTCTGAAATGTCGGAAATTTGACTCCTGAGCGTGATTTATGAGCCGAATTCTGACTCTCTGACCTATTTTCAGTTTCAAATTACGACTTTTTATACCGATAATATGTCAATTACTGAAAACAGCGATGGGTCATATTTTGCCCAAATCCCCCTGCAGTTTTCAAAATGTGCGAAATGTCGGAAATTTGACTCCTGAGCGTGATTTTTGAGCCGAATTCTGACTCTCTGCACCTATTTTCAGTTTCAAATTACGACGTTTCATACCTAAAATATGCCAATTACTGAAAACGGCGATGGGTCATATTTTGCCCAAACCCACCTGCAGTTTTTAAAATGTCTGAAATGTCGGAAATTTGACTCCTGAACGTGATTTTTGAGCCGAATTCTGACACTCTGCACCTATTTTCAGTTTCAAATTACGACGTTTCATACCGAAAATATGCCAATTACTGTAAACGGCGATGTGTCATATTTTGCCCAAACCCCCCCCCCCCCCCTGCAGTTTTCAAAATGTCTGAAATGTCGGAAATTTGACTCCTGAGCGTGATTTTTGAGCCGAATTCTGACTCTCTGCACCTATTTTCAGTTTCAAATTACGACTTTTTATACCGAAAATATGCCAATTACTGAAAACGTCGATGGGTCATGTTTTGCCCAAACCCCCCTGCAGTTTTCAAAATGTCTGAAATGTCGGAAATTTGACTCCTGTGCGTGATTTTTGGGCCGAATCCTAACTCTCTCCACCTATTTTCGGTTTCAAATTACGACGTTTCATACCGAAAATATGCCAATTACTGTAAACGGCGATGGGTCATATTTTGCCCAAACCCCCCTGCAGTTTTCAAAATGTCTGAAATGTCGGATATTTGACTCCTGAGCCTGATTTTTTATCCGAATTCTGACTCTCTGCACCTATTTTCAATTTCAAATTACGACTTTCTATAACGAAAATATGGCAATTACTGAAAACGGCGATGGGTCATATTTTGCCCAAACCCCCCTGTAGTTTTAAAAATGTCTGAAATGTCGGAAATTTGACTCCTGAGCGTGATTTTTGAGCCGAATTCTGACTCTCTGACCTATTTTCAGTTTCAAATTACGACTTTTTATACCGATAATATGTCAATTACTGAAAACAGCGATGGGTCATATTTTGCCCAAATCCCCCTGCAGTTTTCAAAATGTGTGAAATGTCGGAAATTTGACTCCTGACCGTGATTTTTGAGCCGAATTCTGACTCTCTGCACCTATTTTCAGATTCAAATTACGACGTTTCATACCTAAAATATGCCAATTACTGAAAACGGCGATGGGTCATATTTTGCCCAAACCCACCTGCAGTTTTTAAAATGTCTGAAATGTCGGAAATTTGACTCCTGAGCGTGATTTTTGAGCCGAATTCTGACTCTCTGCACCTATTTTCAGTTTCAAATTACGACGTTTCATACCGAAAATATGCCAATTACTGTAAACGGCGATGTATCATATTTTGCCCAAACCCCCCCTGCAGTTTTCAAAATGTCTGAAATGTCGGAAATTTGACTCCTGAGCGTGATTTTTGAGCCGAATTCTGACTCTCTGCACCTATTTTCAGTTTCAAATTACGACTTTTTATACCGAAAATATGCCAATTACTGAAAACGTCGATGGGTCATGTTTTGCCCAAACCCCCCTGCAGTTTTCAAAATGTCTGAAATGTCGGAAATTTGACTCCTGTGCGTGATTTTTGGGCCGAATCCTGACTCTCTCCACCTATTTTCAGTTTCAAATTACGACGTTTCATACCGAAAATATGCCAATTACTGTAAACGGCGATGGGTCATATTTTGCCGAAACCCCCTGCAGTTTTCAAGATGTCTGAAATGTCGGATATTTGACTCCTGAGCGTGATTTTTTATCCGAATTCTGACTCTCTGCACCTATTTTAAATTTCAAATTACGACTTTTTATAACGAAAATATGGCAATTACTGAAAACGGCGATGGGTCATATTTTGCCCAAACCCCCCTGCAGTTTTCAAAATGTCTGAAATGTCGGAAATTTGACTCCTGAGCGTGATTTTTGAGCCGAATTCTGACTCTCTGCACCTATTTTCAGTTTCAAATTACGACGTTTCATACCGAAAATATGCCAATTACTGTAAACGGCGATGTGTCATATTTTGCCCAAACCCCCCCCTGCAGTTTTCAAAATGTCTGAAATGTCGGAAATTTGACTCCTGAGCGTGATTTTTGAGCCGAATTCTGACTCTCTGCACCTATTTTCAGTTTCAAATTACGACGTTTCATACCTATAATATGCCAATTACTGAAAACTGCGATGGGTCATATTTTGCCCAAACCCCCCTGCAGTTTTCAAAATGTCTGAAATGTCGGAAATTTGACTCCTGTGCGTGATTTTTGAGCCGAATTCTGACTCTCTCCACCTATTTTCAGTTTCAAATTACGACGTTTCATACTGAAAATATGCCAATTACTGTAAACGGCGATGGGTCATATTTTGCCCAAACCCCCCTGCAGTTTTCAAAATGTCTGAAATGTCGGAAATTTGACTCCTGAGCGTGATTTATGAGCCGAATTCTGACTCTCTGACCTATTTTCAGTTTCAAATTACGACTTTTTATACCGATAATATGTCAATTACTGAAAACAGCGATGGGTCATATTTTGCCCAAATCCCCCTGCAGTTTTCAAAATGTGCGAAATGTCGGAAATTTGACTCCTGAGCGTGATTTTTGAGCCGAATTCTGACTCTCTGCACCTATTTTCAGTTTCAAATTACGACGTTTCATACCTAAAATATGCCAATTACTGAAAACGGCGATGGGTCATATTTTGCCCAAACCCACCTGCAGTTTTTAAAATGTCTGAAATGTCGGAAATTTGACTCCTGAACGTGATTTTTGAGCCGAATTCTGACACTCTGCACCTATTTTCAGTTTCAAATTACGACGTTTCATACCGAAAATATGCCAATTACTGTAAACGGCGATGTGTCATATTTTGCCCAAACCCCCCCCCCCCCTGCAGTTTTCAAAATGTCTGAAATGTCGGAAATTTGACTCCTGAGCGAGATTTTTGAGCCGAATTCTGACTCTCTGCACCTATTTTCAGTTTCAAATTACGACTTTTTATACCGAAAATATGCCAATTACTGAAAACGTCGATGGGTCATGTTTTGCCCAAACCCCCCTGCAGTTTTCAAAATGTCTGAAATGTCGGAAATTTGACTCCTGTGCGTGATTTTTGGGCCGAATCCTAACTCTCTCCACCTATTTTCGGTTTCAAATTACGACGTTTCATACCGAAAATATGCCAATTACTGTAAACGGCGATGGGTCATATTTTGCCCAAACCCCCCTGCAGTTTTCAAAATGTCTGAAATGTCGGATATTTGACTCCTGAGCCTGATTTTTTATCCGAATTCTGACTCTCTGCACCTATTTTCAATTTCAAATTACGACTTTCTATAACGAAAATATGGCAATTACTGAAAACGGCGATGGGTCATATTTTGCCCAAACCCCCCTGTAGTTTTAAAAATGTCTGAAATGTCGGAAATTTGACTCCTGAGCGTGATTTTTGAGCCGAATTCTGACTCTCTGACCTATTTTTCAGTTTCAAATTACGACTTTTTATACCGATAATATGTCAATTACTGAAAACAGCGATGGGTCATATTTTGCCCAAATCCCCCTGCAGTTTTCAAAATGTGTGAAATGTCGGAAATTTGACTCCTGAGCGTGATTTTTGAGCCGAATTCTGACTCTCTGCACCTATTTTCAGATTCAAATTACGACGTTTCATACCTAAAATATGCCAATTACTGAAAACGGCGATGGGTCATATTTTGCCCAAACCCACCTGCAGTTTTTAAAATGTCTGAAATGTCGGAAATTTGACTCCTGAGCGTGATTTTTGAGCCGAATTCTGACTCTCTGCACCTATTTTCAGTTTCAAATTACGACGTTTCATACCGAAAATATGCCAATTACTGTAAACGGCGATGTATCATATTTTGCCAAAACCCCCCCTGCAGTTTTCAAAATGTCTGAAATGTCGGAAATTTGACTCCTGAGCGTGATTTTTGAGCCGAATTCTGACTCTCTGCACCTATTTTCAGTTTCAAATTACGACTTTTTATACCGAAAATATGCCAATTACTGAAAACGTCGATGGGTCATGTTTTGCCCAAACCCCCCTGCAGTTTTCAAAATGTCTGAAATGTCGGAAATTTGACTCCTGTGCGTGATTTTTGGGCCGAATCCTGACTCTCTCCACCTATTTTCAGTTTCAAATTACGACGTTTCATACCGAAAATATGCCAATTACTGTAAACGGCGATGGGTCATATTTTGCCGAAACCCCCTGCAGTTTTCAAGATGTCTGAAATGTCGGATATTTGACTCCTGAGCGTGATTTTTTATCCGAATTCTGACTCTCTGCACCTATTTTAAATTTCAAATTACGACTTTTTATAACGAAAATATGGCAATTACTGAAAACGGCGATGGGTCATATTTTGCCCAAACCCCCCTGCAGTTTTCAAAATGTCTGAAATGTCGGAAATTTGACTCCTGAGCGTGATTTTTGAGCCGAATTCTGACTCTCTGCACCTATTTTCAGTTTCAAATTACGACGTTTCATACCGAAAATATGCCAATTACTGTAAACGGCGATGTGTCATATTTTGCCCAAACCCCCCCTGCAGTTTTCAAAATGTCTGAAATGTCGGAAATTTGACTCCTGAGCGTGATTTTTGAGCCGAATTCTGACTCTCTGCACCTATTTTCAGTTTCAAATTACGACGTTTCATACCTATAATATGCCAATTACTGAAAACTGCGATGGGTCATATTTTGCCCAAACCCCCCTGCAGTTTTCAAAATGTCTGAAATGTCGGAAATTTGACTCCTGTGCGTGATTTTTGAGCCGAATTCTGACTCTCTCCACCTATTTTCAGTTTCAAATTACGACGTTTCATACTGAAAATATGCCAATTACTGTAAACGGCGATGGGTCATATTTTGCCCAAACCCCCCTGCAGTTTTCAAAATGTCTGAAATGTCGGAAATTTGACTCCTGAGCGTGATTTATGAGCCGAATTCTGACTCTCTGACCTATTTTCAGTTTCAAATTACGACTTTTTATACCGATAATATGTCAATTACTGAAAACAGCGATGGGTCATATTTTGCCCAAATCCCCCTGCAGTTTTCAAAATGTGCGAAATGTCGGAAACTTGACTCCTGAGCGTGATTTTTGAGCCGAATTCTGACTCTCTGCACCTATTTTCAGTTTCAAATTACGACGTTTCATACCTAAAATATGCCAATTACTGAAAACGGCGATGGGTCATATTTTGCCCAAACCCACCTGCAGTTTTTAAAATGTCTGAAATGTCGGAAATTTGACTCCTGAACGTGATTTTTGAGCCGAATTCTGACACTCTGCACCTATTTTCAGTTTCAAATTACGACGTTTCATACCGAAAATATGCCAATTACTGTAAACGGCGATGTGTCATATTTTGCCCAAACCCCCCCCCCCTGCAGTTTTCAAAATGTCTGAAATGTCGGAAATTTGACTCCTGAGCGTGATTTTTGAGCCGAATTCTGACTCTCTGCACCTATTTTCAGTTTCAAATTACGACTTTTTATACCGAAAATATGCCAATTACTGAAAACGTCGATGGGTCATGTTTTGCCCAAACCCCCCTGCAGTTTTCAAAATGTCTGAAATGTCGGAAATTTGACTCCTGTGCGTGATTTTTGGGCCGAATCCTAACTCTCTCCACCTATTTTCGGTTTCAAATTACGACGTTTCATACCGAAAATATGCCAATTACTGTAAACGGCGATGGGTCATATTTTGCCCAAACCCCCCTGCAGTTTTCAAAATGTCTGAAATGTCGGATATTTGACTCCTGAGCCTGATTTTTTATCCGAATTCTGACTCTCTGCACCTATTTTCAATTTCAAATTACGACTTTCTATAACGAAAATATGGCAATTACTGAAAACGGCGATGGGTCATATTTTGCCCAAACCCCCCTGTAGTTTTAAAAATGTCTGAAATGTCGGAAATTTGACTCCTGAGCGTGATTTTTGAGCCGAATTCTGACTCTCTGACCTATTTTCAGTTTCAAATTACGACTTTTTATACCGATAATATGTCAATTACTGAAAACAGCGATGGGTCATATTTTGCCCAAATCCCCCTGCAGTTTTCAAAATGTGTGAAATGTCGGAAATTTGACTCCTGAGCGTGATTTTTGAGCCGAATTCTGACTCTCTGCACCTATTTTCAGATTCAAATTACGACGTTTCATACCTAAAATATGCCAATTACTGAAAACGGCGATGGGTCATATTTTGCCCAAACCCACCTGCAGTTTTTAAAATGTCTGAAATGTCGGAAATTTGACTCCTGAGCGTGATTTTTGAGCCGAATTCTGACTCTCTGCACCTATTTTCAGTTTCAAATTACGACGTTTCATACCGAAAATATGCCAATTACTGTAAACGGCGATGTATCATATTTTGCCCAAACCCCCCCCTGCAGTTTTCAAAATGTCTGAAATGTCGGAAATTTGACTCCTGAGCGTGATTTTTGAGCCGAATTCTGACTCTCTGCACTTATTTTCAGTTTCAAATTACGACTTTTTATACCGAAAATATGCCAATTACTGAAAACGTCGATGGGTCATGTTTTGCCCAAACCCCCCTGCAGTTTTCAAAATGTCTGAAATGTCGGAAATTTGACTCCTGTGCGTGATTTTTGGGCCGAATCCTGACTCTCTCCACCTATTTTCAGTTTCAAATTACGACGTTTCATACCGAAAATATGCCAATTACTGTAAACGGCGATGGGTCATATTTTGCCGAAACCCCCTGCAGTTTTCAAGATGTCTGAAATGTCGGATATTTGACTCCTGAGCGTGATTTTTTATCCGAATTCTGACTCTCTGCACCTATTTTAAATTTCAAATTACGACTTTTTATAACGAAAATATGGCAATTACTGAAAACGGCGATGGGTCATATTTTGCCCAAACCCCCCTGCAGTTTTCAAAATGTCTGAAATGTCGGAAATTTGACTCCTGAGCGTGATTTTTGAGCCGAATTCTGACTCTCTGCACCTATTTTCAGTTTCAAATTACGACTTTTTATACCGAAAATATGACAATTACTGAAAACGGCGATGTGTCATATTTTGCCCAAACCCCCCCTGCAGTTTTCAAAATGTCTGAAATGTCGGAAATTTTACTCCTGTGCGTGATTTTTGAGCCGAATTCTGACTCTCTCCACCTATTTTCAGTTTCAAATTACGACGTTTCATACTGAAAATATGCCAATTACTGTAAACGGCGATGGGTCATATTTTGCCCAAACCCCCCTGCAGTTTTCAAAATGTCTGAAATGTCGGAAATTTGACTCCTGAGCGTGATTTATGAGCCGAATTCTGACTCTCTGACCTATTTTCAGTTTCAAATTACGACTTTTTATACCGATAATATGTCAATTACTGAAAACAGCGATGGGTCATATTTTGCCCAAATCCCCCTGCAGTTTTCAAAATGTGCGAAATGTCGGAAATTTGACTCCTGAGCGTGATTTTTGAGCCGAATTCTGACTCTCTGCACCTATTTTCAGTTTCAAATTACGACGTTTCATACCTAAAATATGCCAATTACTGAAAACGGCGATGGGTCATATTTTGCCCAAACCCACCTGCAGTTTTTAAAATGTCTGAAATGTCGGAAATTTGACTCCTGAACGTGATTTTTGAGCCGAATTCTGACACTCTGCACCTATTTTCAGTTTCAAATTACGACGTTTCATACCGAAAATATGCCAATTACTGTAAACGGCGATGTGTCATATTTTGCCCAAACCCCCCCCCCCCCCTGCAGTTTTCAAAATGTCTGAAATGTCGGAAATTTGACTCCTGAGCGTGATTTTTGAGCCGAATTCTGACTCTCTGCACCTATTTTCAGTTTCAAATTACGACTTTTTATACCGAAAATATGCCAATTACTGAAAACGTCGATGGGTCATGTTTTGCCCAAACCCCCCTGCAGTTTTCAAAATGTCTGAAATGTCGGAAATTTGACTCCTGTGCGTGATTTTTGGGCCGAATCCTAACTCTCTCCACCTATTTTCGGTTTCAAATTACGACGTTTCATACCGAAAATATGCCAATTACTGTAAACGGCGATGGGTCATATTTTGCCCAAACCCCCCTGCAGTTTTCAAAATGTCTGAAATGTCGGATATTTGACTCCTGAGCCTGATTTTTTATCCGAATTCTGACTCTCTGCACCTATTTTCAATTTCAAATTACGACTTTCTATAACGAAAATATGGCAATTACTGAAAACGGCGATGGGTCATATTTTGCCCAAACCCCCCTGTAGTTTTAAAAATGTCTGAAATGTCGGAAATTTGACTCCTGAGCGTGATTTTTGAGCCGAATTCTGACTCTCTGACCTATTTTCAGTTTCAAATTACGACTTTTTATACCGATAATATGTCAATTACTGAAAACAGCGATGGGTCATATTTTGCCCAAATCCCCCTGCAGTTTTCAAAATGTGTGAAATGTCGGAAATTTGACTCCTGAGCGTGATTTTTGAGCCGAATTCTGACTCTCTGCACCTATTTTCAGATTCAAATTACGACGTTTCATACCTAAAATATGCCAATTACTGAAAACGGCGATGGGTCATATTTTGCCCAAACCCACCTGCAGTTTTTAAAATGTCTGAAATGTCGGAAATTTGACTCCTGAGCGTGATTTTTGAGCCGAATTCTGACTCTCTGCACCTATTTTCAGTTTCAAATTACGACGTTTCATACCGAAAATATGCCAATTACTGTAAACGGCGATGTATCATATTTTGCCCAAACCCCCCCTGCAGTTTTCAAAATGTCTGAAATGTCGGAAATTTGACTCCTGAGCGTGATTTTTGAGCCGAATTCTGACTCTCTGCACCTATTTTCAGTTTCAAATTACGACTGTTTATACCGAAAATATGCCAATTACTGAAAACGTCGATGGGTCATGTTTTGCCCAAACCCCCCTGCAGTTTTCAAAATGTCTGAAATGTCGGAAATTTGACTCCTGTGCGTGATTTTTGGGCCGAATCCTGACTCTCTCCACCTATTTTCAGTTTCAAATTACGACGTTACATACCGAAAATATGCCAATTACTGAAAACTGCGATGGGTCATATTTTGCCCAAACCCCCCTGCAGTTTTCAAGATGTCTGAAATGTCGGATATTTGACTCCTGAGCGTGATTTTTTATCCGAATTCTGACTCTCTGCACCTATTTTAAATTTCAAATTACGACTTTTTATAACGAAAATATGGCAATTACTGAAAACGGCGATGGGTCATATTTTGCCCAAACCCCCCTGCAGTTTTCAAAATGTCTGAAATGTCGGAAATTTGACTCCTGAGCGTGATTTTTGAGCCGAATTCTGACTCTCTGCACCTATTTTCAGTTTCAAATTACGACGTTTCATACCGAAAATATGCCAATTACTGTAAACGGCGATGTGTCATATTTTGCCCAAACCCCCCCCTGCAGTTTTCAAAATGTCTGAAATGTCGGAAATTTGACTCCTGAGCGTGATTTTTGAGCCGAATTCTGACTCTCTGCACCTATTTTCAGTTTCAAATTACGACGTTTCATACCTATAATATGCCAATTACTGAAAACTGCGATGGGTCATATTTTGCCCAAACCCCCCTGCAGTTTTCAAAATGTCTGAAATGTCGGAAATTTGACTCCTGTGCGTGATTTTTGAGCCGAATTCTGACTCTCTCCACCTATTTTCAGTTTCAAATTACGACGTTTCATACTGAAAATATGCCAATTACTGTAAACGGCGATGGGTCATATTTTGCCCAAACCCCCCTGCAGTTTTCAAAATGTCTGAAATGTCGGAAATTTGACTCCTGAGCGTGATTTATGAGCCGAATTCTGACTCTCTGACCTATTTTCAGTTTCAAATTACGACTTTTTATACCGATAATATGTCAATTACTGAAAACAGCGATGGGTCATATTTTGCCCAAATCCCCCTGCAGTTTTCAAAATGTGCGAAATGTCGGAAATTTGACTCCTGAGCGTGATTTTTGAGCCGAATTCTGACTCTCTGCACCTATTTTCAGTTTCAAATTACGACGTTTCATACCTAAAATATGCCAATTACTGAAAACGGCGATGGGTCATATTTTGCCCAAACCCACCTGCAGTTTTTATAATGTCTGAAATGTCGGAAATTTGACTCCTGAACGTGATTTTTGAGCCGAATTCTGACACTCTGCACCTATTTTCAGTTTCAAATTACGACGTTTCATACCGAAAATATGCCAATTACTGTAAACGGCGATGTGTCATATTTTGCCCAAACCCCCCCCCCCCCCCTGCAGTTTTCAAAATGTCTGAAATGTCGGAAATTTGACTCCTGAGCGTGATTTTTGAGCCGAATTCTGACTCTCTGCACCTATTTTCAGTTTCAAATTACGACTTTTTATACCGAAAATATGCCAATTACTGAAAACGTCGATGGGTCATGTTTTGCCCAAACCCCCCTGCAGTTTTCAAAATGTCTGAAATGTCGGAAATTTGACTCCTGTGCGTGATTTTTGGGCCGAATCCTAACTCTCTCCACCTATTTTCGGTTTCAAATTACGACGTTTCATACCGAAAATATGCCAATTACTGTAAACGGCGATGGGTCATATTTTGCCCAAACCCCCCTGCAGTTTTCAAAATGTCTGAAATGTCGGATATTTTACTCCTGAGCCTGATTTTTTATCCGAATTCTGACTCTCTGCACCTATTTTCAATTTCAAATTACGACTTTCTATAACGAAAATATGGCAATTACTGAAAACGGCGATGGGTCATATTTTGCCCAAACCCCCCTGTAGTTTTAAAAATGTCTGAAATGTCGGAAATTTGACTCCTGAGCGTGATTTTTGAGCCGAATTCTGACTCTCTGACCTATTTTCAGTTTCAAATTACGACTTTTTATACCGATAATATGTCAATTACTGAAAACAGCGATGGGTCATATTTTGCCCAAATCCCCCTGCAGTTTTCAAAATGTGTGAAATGTCGGAAATTTGACTCCTGAGCGTGATTTTTGAGCCGAATTCTGACTCTCTGCACCTATTTTCAGATTCAAATTACGACGTTTCATACCTAAAATATGCCAATTACTGAAAACGGCGATGGGTCATATTTTGCCCAAACCCACCTGCAGTTTTTAAAATGTCTGAAATGTCGGAAATTTGACTCCTGAGCGTGATTTTTGAGCCGAATTCTGACTCTCTGCACCTATTTTCAGTTTCAAATTACGACGTTTCATACCGAAAATATGCCAATTACTGTAAACGGCGATGTATCATATTTTGCCCAAACCCCCCCTGCAGTTTTCAAAATGTCTGAAATGTCGGAAATTTGACTCCTGAGCGTGATTTTTGAGCCGAATTCTGACTCTCTGCACCTATTTTCAGTTTCAAATTACGACTTTTTATACCGAAAATATGCCAATTACTGAAAACGTCGATGGGTCATGTTTTGCCCAAACCCCCCTGCAGTTTTCAAAATGTCTGAAATGTCGGAAATTTGACTCCTGTGCGTGATTTTTGGGCCGAATCCTGACTCTCTCCACCTATTTTCAGTTTCAAATTACGACGTTTCATACCGAAAATATGCCAATTACTGTAAACGGCGATGGGTCATATTTTGCCGAAACCCCCTGCAGTTTTCAAGATGTCTGAAATGTCGGATATTTGACTCCTGAGCGTGATTTTTTATCCGAATTCTGACTCTCTGCACCTATTTTAAATTTCAAATTACGACTTTTTATAACGAAAATATGGCAATTACTGAAAACGGCGATGGGTCATATTTTGCCCAAACCCCCCTGCAGTTTTCAAAATGTCTGAAATGTCGGAAATTTGACTCCTGAGCGTGATTTTTGAGCCGAATTCTGACTCTCTGCACCTATTTTCAGTTTCAAATTACGACGTTTCATACCGAAAATATGCCAATTACTGTAAACGGCGATGTGTCATATTTTGCCCAAACCCCCCCCCTGCAGTTTTCAAAATGTCTGAAATGTCGGAAATTTGACTCCTGAGCGTGATTTTTGAGCCGAATTCTGACTCTCTGCACCTATTTTCAGTTTCAAATTACGACGTTTCATACCTATAATATGCCAATTACTGAAAACTGCGATGGGTCATATTTTGCCCAAACCCCCCTGCAGTTTTCAAAATGTCTGAAATGTCGGAAATTTGACTCCTGTGCGTGATTTTTGAGCCGAATTCTGACTCTCTCCACCTATTTTCAGTTTCAAATTACGACGTTTCATACTGAAAATATGCCAATTACTGTAAACGGCGATGGGTCATATTTTGCCCAAACCCCCCTGCAGTTTTCAAAATGTCTGAAATGTCGGAAATTTGACTCCTGAGCGTGATTTATGAGCCGAATTCTGACTCTCTGACCTATTTTCAGTTTCAAATTACGACTTTTTATACCGATAATATGTCAATTACTGAAAACAGCGATGGGTCATATTTTGCCCAAATCCCCCTGCAGTTTTCAAAATGTGCGAAATGTCGGAAATTTGACTCCTGAGCGTGATTTTTGAGCCGAATTCTGACTCTCTGCACCTATTTTCAGTTTCAAATTACGACGTTTCATACCTAAAATATGCCAATTACTGAAAACGGCGATGGGTCATATTTTGCCCAAACCCACCTGCAGTTTTTAAAATGTCTGAAATGTCGGAAATTTGACTCCTGAACGTGATTTTTGAGCCGAATTCTGACACTCTGCACCTATTTTCAGTTTCAAATTACGACGTTTCATACCGAAAATATGCCAATTACTGTAAACGGCGATGTGTCATATTTTGCCCAAACCCCCCCCCCCTGCAGTTTTCAAAATGTCTGAAATGTCGGAAATTTGACTCCTGAGCGTGATTTTTGAGCCGAATTCTGACTCTCTGCACCTATTTTCAGTTTCAAATTACGACTTTTTATACCGAAAATATGCCAATTACTGAAAACGTCGATGGGTCATGTTTTGCCCAAACCCCCCTGCAGTTTTCAAAATGTCTGAAATGTCGGAAATTTGACTCCTGTGCGTGATTTTTGGGCCGAATCCTAACTCTCTCCACCTATTTTCGGTTTCAAATTACGACGTTTCATACCGAAAATATGCCAATTACTGTAAACGGCGATGGGTCATATTTTGCCCAAACCCCCCTGCAGTTTTCAAAATGTCTGAAATGTCGGATATTTGACTCCTGAGCCTGATTTTTTATCCGAATTCTGACTCTCTGCACCTATTTTCAATTTCAAATTACGACTTTCTATAACGAAAATATGGCAATTACTGAAAACGGCGATGGGTCATATTTTGCCCAAACCCCCCTGTAGTTTTAAAAATGTCTGAAATGTCGGAAATTTGACTCCTGAGCGTGATTTTTGAGCCGAATTCTGACTCTCTGACCTATTTTCAGTTTCAAATTACGACTTTTTATACCGATAATATGTCAATTACTGAAAACAGCGATGGGTCATATTTTGCCCAAATCCCCCTGCAGTTTTCAAAATGTGTGAAATGTCGGAAATTTGACTCCTGAGCGTGATTTTTGAGCCGAATTCTGACTCTCTGCACCTATTTTCAGATTCAAATTACGACGTTTCATACCTAAAATATGCCAATTACTGAAAACGGCGATGGGTCATATTTTGCCCAAACCCACCTGCAGTTTTTAAAATGTCTGAAATGTCGGAAATTTGACTCCTGAGCGTGATTTTTGAGCCGAATTCTGACTCTCTGCACCTATTTTCAGTTTCAAATTACGACGTTTCATACCGAAAATATGCCAATTACTGTAAACGGCGATGTATCATATTTTGCCCAAACCCCCCCCTGCAGTTTTCAAAATGTCTGAAATGTCGGAAATTTGACTCCTGAGCGTGATTTTTGAGCCGAATTCTGACTCTCTGCACTTATTTTCAGTTTCAAATTACGACTTTTTATACCGAAAATATGCCAATTACTGAAAACGTCGATGGGTCATGTTTTGCCCAAACCCCCCTGCAGTTTTCAAAATGTCTGAAATGTCGGAAATTTGACTCCTGTGCGTGATTTTTGGGCCGAATCCTGACTCTCTCCACCTATTTTCAGTTTCAAATTACGACGTTTCATACCGAAAATATGCCAATTACTGTAAACGGCGATGGGTCATATTTTGCCGAAACCCCCTGCAGTTTTCAAGATGTCTGAAATGTCGGATATTTGACTCCTGAGCGTGATTTTTTATCCGAATTCTGACTCTCTGCACCTATTTTAAATTTCAAATTACGACTTTTTATAACGAAAATATGGCAATTACTGAAAACGGCGATGGGTCATATTTTGCCCAAACCCCCCTGCAGTTTTCAAAATGTCTGAAATGTCGGAAATTTGACTCCTGAGCGTGATTTTTGAGCCGAATTCTGACTCTCTGCACCTATTTTCAGTTTCAAATTACGACTTTTTATACCGAAAATATGACAATTACTGAAAACGGCGATGTGTCATATTTTGCCCAAACCCCCCCTGCAGTTTTCAAAATGTCTGAAATGTCGGAAATTTTACTCCTGTGCGTGATTTTTGAGCCGAATTCTGACTCTCTCAACCTAGTTTCAGTTTCAAATTACGAAGTTTCATACCGAAAATATGCCAATTACTGTAAACGGCGATGGGTCATATTTTGCCCAAACCCCCCTGCAGTTTTCAAAATGTCTGAAATGTCGGAAATTTGACTCCTGAGCGTGATTTATGAGCCGAATTCTGACTCTCTGACCTATTTTCAGTTTCAAATTACGACTTTTTATACCGATAATATGTCAATTACTGAAAACAGCGATGGGTCATATTTTGCCCAAATCCCCCTGCAGTTTTCAAAATGTCTGAAATGTCGGAAATTTGACTCCTGAGCGTGATTTTTGAGCCGAATTCTGACTCTCTGCACCTATTTTCAGTTTCAAATTACGACGTTTCATACCGAAAATATGCCAATTACTGTAAACGGCGATGGGTCATATTTTGCCCAAACCCCCTGCAGTTTTCAAGATGTCTGAAATGTCGGATATTTGACTCCTGAGCGTGATTTTTTATCCGAATTCTGACTCTCTGCACCTATTTTAAATTTCAAATTACGACTTTTTATAACGAAAATATGGCAATTACTGAAAACGGCGATGGGTCATATTTTGCCCAAACCCCCCTGCAGTTTTCAAAATGTCTGAAATGTCGGAAATTTGACTCCTGAGCGTGATTTTTGAGCCGAATTCTGACTCTCTGCACCTATTTTCAGTTTCAAATTACGACTTTTTATACCGAAAATATGACAATTACTGAAAACGGCGATGTGTCATATTTTGCCCAAACCCCCCCTGCAGTTTTCAAAATGTCTGAAATGTCGGAAATTTTACTCCTGTGCGTGATTTTTGAGCCGAATTCTGACTCTCTCAACCTAGTTTCAGTTTCAAATTACGAAGTTTCATACCGAAAATATGCCAATTACTGTAAACGGCGATGGGTCATATTTTGCCCAAACCCCCCTGCAGTTTTCAAAATGTCTGAAATGTCGGAAATTTGACTCCTGAGCGTGATTTATGAGCCGAATTCTGACTCTCTGACCTATTTTCAGTTTCAAATTACGACTTTTTATACCGATAATATGTCAATTACTGAAAACAGCGATGGGTCATATTTTGCCCAAATCCCCCTGCAGTTTTCAAAATGTCTGAAATGTCGGAAATTTGACTCCTGAGCGTGATTTTTGAGCCGAATTCTGACTCTCTGCACCTATTTTCAGTTTCAAATTACGACGTTTCATACTTAAAATATGCCAATTACTGAAAACGGCGATGGGTCATATTTTGCCCAAACCCACCTGCAGTTTTTAAAATGTCTGAAATGTCGGAAATTTGACTCCTGAGCGAGATTTTTGAGCCGAATTCTGACTCTCTGCACCTATTTTCAGTTTCAAATTACGACGTTTCATACCTAAAATATGCCAATTACTGAAAACGGCGATGGGTCATATTTTGCCCAAACCCACCTGCAGTTTTTAAAATGTCTGAAATGTCGGAAATTTGACTCCTGAGCGTGATTTTTGAGCCGAATTCTTACTCTCTGCACCTATTTTCAGTTTCAAATTACGACGTTTCATACCGAAAATATGCCAATTACTGTAAACGGCGATGTGTCATATTTTGCCCAAACCCCCCCTGCTGTTTTCAAAATGTCTGAAATGTCGGAAATTTGACTCCTGAGCGTGATTTTTGGGCCGAATCCTAACTCTCTCCACCTATTTTCGGTTTCAAATTACGACGTTTCATACCGAAAATATGCCAATTACTGTAAACGGCGATGGGTCATATTTTGCCCAAACCCCCCTGCAGTTTTCAAAATGTCTGAAATGTCGGATATTTGACTCCTGAGCCTGATTTTTTATCCGAATTCTGACTCTCTGCACCTATTTTCAATTTCAAATTACGACTTTCTATAACGAAAATATGGCAATTACTGAAAACGGCGATGGGTCATATTTTGCCCAAACCCCCCTGCAGTTTTAAAAATGTCTGAAATGTCGGAAATTTGACTCCTGAGCGTGATTTTTGAGCCGAATTCTGACTCTCTGACCTATTTTCAGTTTCAAATTACGACTTTTTATACCGATAATATGTCAATTACTGAAAACAGCGATGGGTCATATTTTGCCCAAATCCCCCTGCAGTTTTCAAAATGTGTGAAATGTCGGAAATTTGACTCCTGAGCGTGATTTTTGAGCCGAATTCTGACTCTCTGCACCTATTTTCAGATTCAAATTACGACGTTTCATACCTAAAATATGCCAATTACTGAAAACGGCGATGGGTCATATTTTGCCCAAACCCACCTGCAGTTTTTAAAATGTCTGAAATGTCGGAAATTTGACTCCTGAGCGTGATTTTTGAGCCGAATTCTGACTCTCTGCACCTATTTTCAGTTTCAAATTACGACGTTTCATACCGAAAATATGCCAATTACTGTAAACGGCGATGTATCATATTTTGCCCAAACCCCCCCCTGCAGTTTTCAAAATGTCTGAAATGTCGGAAATTTGACTCCTGAGCGTGATTTTTGAGCCGAATTCTGACTCTCTGCACCTATTTTCAGTTTCAAATTACGACTTTTTATACCGAAAATATGACAATTACTGAAAACGGCGATGTGTCATATTTTGCCCAAACCCCCCCTGCAGTTTTCAAAATGTCTGAAATGTCGGAAATTTTACTCCTGTGCGTGATTTTTGAGCCGAATTCTGACTCTCTCAACCTAGTTTCAGTTTCAAATTACGAAGTTTCATACCGAAAATATGCCAATTACTGTGAAAGGCGATGGGTCATATTTTGCCCAAACCCCCCTGCAGTTTTCAAAATGTCTGAAATGTCGGAAATTTGACTCCTGAGCGTGATTTATGAGCCGAATTCTGACTCTCTGACCTATTTTCAGTTTCAAATTACGACTTTTTATACCTATAATATGTCAATTACTGAAAACAGCGATGGGTCATATTTTGCCCAAATCCCCCTGCAGTTTTCAAAATGTCTGAAATGTCGGAAATTTGACTCCTGAGCGTGATTTTTGAGCCGAATTCTGACTCTCTGCACCTATTTTCAGTTTCAAATTACGACGTTTCATACTTAAAATATGCCAATTACTGAAAACGGCGATGGGTCATATTTTGCCCAAACCCACCTGCAGTTTTTAAAATGTCTGAAATGTCGGAAATTTGACTCCTGAGCGAGATTTTTGAGCCGAATTCTGACTCTCTGCACCTATTTTCAGTTTCAAATTACGACGTTTCATACCTAAAATATGCCAATTACTGAAAACGGCGATGGGTCATATTTTGCCCAAACCCACCTGCAGTTTTTAAAATGTCTGAAATGTCGGAAATTTGACTCCTGAGCGTGATTTTTGAGCCGAATTCTTACTCTCTGCACCTATTTTCAGTTTCAAATTACGACGTTTCATACCGAAAATATGCCAATTACTGTAAACGGCGATGTGTCATATTTTGCCCAAACCCCCCCTGCTGTTTTCAAAATGTCTGAAATGTCGGAAATTTGACTCCTGAGCGTGATTTTTGGGCCGAATCCTAACTCTCTCCACCTATTTTCGGTTTCAAATTACGACGTTTCATACCGAAAATATGCCAATTACTGTAAACGGCGATGGGTCATATTTTGCCCAAACCCCCCTGCAGTTTTCAAAATGTCTGAAATGTCGGATATTTGACTCCTGAGCCTGATTTTTTATCCGAATTCTGACTCTCTGCACCTATTTTCAATTTCAAATTACGACTTTCTATAACGAAAATATGGCAATTACTGAAAACGGCGATGGGTCATATTTTGCCCAAACCCCCCTGCAGTTTTAAAAATGTCTGAAATGTCGGAAATTTGACTCCTGAGCGTGATTTTTGAGCCGAATTCTGACTCTCTGACCTATTTTCAGTTTCAAATTACGACTTTTTATACCGATAATATGTCAATTACTGAAAACAGCGATGGGTCATATTTTGCCCAAATCCCCCTGCAGTTTTCAAAATGTGTGAAATGTCGGAAATTTGACTCCTGAGCGTGATTTTTGAGCCGAATTCTGACTCTCTGCACCTATTTTCAGATTCAAATTACGACGTTTCATACCTAAAATATGCCAATTACTGAAAACGGCGATGGGTCATATTTTGCCCAAACCCACCTGCAGTTTTTAAAATGTCTGAAATGTCGGAAATTTGACTCCTGAGCGTGATTTTTGAGCCGAATTCTGACTCTCTGCACCTATTTTCAGTTTCAAATTACGACGTTTCATACCGAAAATATGCCAATTACTGTAAACGGCGATGTATCATATTTTGCCCAAACCCCCCCCCCTGCAGTTTTCAAAATGTCTGAAATGTCGGAAATTTGAATCCTGAGCGTGATTTTTGAGCCGAATTCTGACTCTCTGCACCTATTTTCAGTTTCAAATTACGACTTTTTATACCGAAAATATGCCAATTACTGAAAACGTCGATGGGTCATGTTTTGCCCAAACCCCCCTGCAGTTTTCAAAATGTCTGAAATGTCGGAAATTTGACTCCTGTGCGTGATTTTTGGGCCGAATCCTGACTCTCTGCACCTATTTTAAATTTCAAATTACGACTTTTTATAACGAAAATATGGCAATTACTGAAAACGGCGATGGGTCATATTTTGCCCAAACCCCCCTGCAGTTTTCAAAATGTCTGAAATGTCGGAAATTTGACTCCTGAGCGTGATTTTTGAGCCGAATTCTGACTCTCTGCACCTATTTTCAGTTTCAAATTACGACTTTTTATACCGAAAATATGACAATTACTGAAAACGGCGATGTGTCATATTTTGCCCAAACCCCCCCCTGCAGTTTTCAAAATGTCTGAAATGTCGGAAATTTTACTCCTGTGCGTGATTTTTTAGCCGAATTCTGACTCTCTCAACCTAGTTTCAGTTTCAAATTACGAAGTTTCATACCGAAAATATGCCAATTACTGTAAACGGCGATGGGTCATATTTTGCCCAAACCCCCCTGCAGTTTTCAAAATGTCTGAAATGTCGGAAATTTGACTCCTGAGCGTGATTTATGAGCCGAATTCTGACTCTCTGACCTATTTTCAGTTTCAAATTACGACTTTTTATACCGATAATATGTCAATTACTGAAAACAGCGATGGGTCATATTTTGCCCAAATCCCTCTGCAGTTTTCAAAATGTCTGAAATGTCGGAAATTTGACTCCTGAGCGTGATTTTTGAGCCGAATTCTGACTCTCTGCACCTATTTTCAGTTTCAAATTACGACGTTTCATACCTAAAATATGCCAATTACTGAAAACGGCGATGGGTCATATTTTGCCCAAACCCACCTGCAGTTTTTAAAATGTCTGAAATGTCGGAAATTTGACTCCTGAGCGAGATTTTTGAGTCGAATTCTGACTCTCTGCACCTATTTTCAGTTTCAAACTACGACGTTTCATACCTAAAATATGCCAATTACTGAAAACGGCGATGGGTCATATTTTGCCCAAACCCACCTGCAGTTTTTAAAATGTCTGAAATGTCGGAAATTTGACTCCTGAGCGTGATTTTTGAGCCGAATTCTGACTCTCTGCACCTATTTTCAGTTTCAAATTACGACGTTTCATACCGAAAATATGCCAATTACTGTAAACGGCGATGTGTCATATTTTGCCCAAACCCCCCCTGCAGTTTTCAAAATGTCTGAAATGTCGGAAATTTGACTCCTGAGCGTGATTTTTGAGCCGAATTCTGACTCTCTGCACCTATTTTCAGTTTCAAATTTCGACGTTTCATACCTAAAATATGCCAATTACTGAAAACGGCGATGGGTCATATTTTGCCCAAACCCCCCTGCAGTTTTCAAAATGTCTGAAATGTCGGAAATTTGACTCCTGTGCGTGATTTTTGAGCCGAATTCTGACTCTCTCCACCTATTTTCAGTTTCAAATTACGACGTTTCATACTGAAAATATGCCAATTACTGTAAACGGCGATGGGTCATATTTTGCCCAAACCCCCCTGCAGTTTTCAAAATGTCTGAAATGTCGGAAATTTGACTCCTGAGCGTGATTTATGAGCCGAATTCTGACTCTCTGACCTATTTTCAGTTTTAAATTACGACTTTTTATACCGATAATATGTCAATTACTGAAAACAGCGATCGGTCATATTTTGCCCAAATCCCCCTGCAGTTTTCAAAATGTGTGAAATGTCGGAAATTTGACTCCTGAGCGTGATTTTTGAGCCGAATTCTGACTCTCTGCACCTATTTTCAGTTTCAAATTACGACGTTTCATACCTAAAATATGCCAATTACTGAAAACGGCGATGGGTCATATTTTGCCCAAACCCACCTGCAGTTTTTAAAATGTCTGAAATGTCGGAAATTTGACTCCTGAACGTGATTTTTGAGCCGAATTCTGACTCTCTGCACCTATTTTCAGTTTCAAATTACGACGTTTCATACCGAAAATATGCCAATTACTGTAAACGGCGATGTGTCATATTTTGCCCAAACCCCCCCTGCAGTTTTCAAAATGTCTGAAATGTCGGAAATTTGACTCCTGAACGTGATTTTTGAGCCGAATTCTGACTCTCTGCACCTATTTTCAGTTTCAAATTACGACGTTTCATACCGAAAATATGCCAATTACTGAAAACGTCGATGGGTCATGTTTTGCCCAAACCCCCCTGCAGTTTTCAAAATGTCTGAAATGTCGGAAATTTGACTCCTGTGCGTGATTTTTGGGCCGAATCCTAACTCTCTCCACCTATTTTCGGTTTCAAATTACGACGTTTCATACCGAAAATATGCCAATTACTGTAAACGGTGATGGGTCATATTTTGCCCAAACTCCCCTGCAGTTTTCAAAATGTCTGAAATGTCGGATATTTGACTCCTGAGCCTTATTTTTTATCCGAATTCTGACTCTCTGCACCTATTTTCAATTTCAAATTACGACTTTCTATAACGAAAATATGGCAATTACTGAAAACGGCGATGGGTCATATTTTGCACAAACCCCCCTGCAGTTTTCAAAATGTCTGAAATGTTATACTCAAATTCTGTCAGTTGAAATGTAACCAATCACAGGCGAGTAGGCCTCTGACGTCATGCCAGACAGAGGAGCATCAGCGATGCTCCCAGCAGCCTCAGTTATCCTCACAGACTCAGAGTAGAAGGACCTCGGCTAGGCAGATATTTACCTTGCTATCTCAGTCAATAAATATATACAGAAGCGACTACTGAGTCTACATTCTACCCGAACAAGGCAAACGAATACTGGTAGCAGCAGTGGGATCCAGAAATTTTTTTCTGGAAGCAAAAGTTCCAGTACCCAGCATCGCCTCGTGTTCCAGCCAAAACCGCCGCCACCGCCACCGCCATAAGCCGCCATCCTGCCACCCACGCATCAAATATTGTGCCAGACCGGGGTCCTGCCATCAACCACTACTCCAGGCCAACGTTTCAGAAGTAAGGGTCAATATTTTCCTGTGAGAACGCTCACTCATCAGTGAGGAGGAAGGAAGCTTCCCGCGCCAGCCATTTTTGAACCTCGCGCCACCACGTGGGAACCACCTATTACACCCACCACCACCGCCACCCAAGCTGACAGTATCAAGCTTCGTGAGGGTGCAAGCTACTGCAATCGTCGTCAGCCATCGTCGCAAGTATCAACTGGTTATTCCATCGTCGCAATATTGTCGTCGTCAGAATTTATCTTCGTGCCTCTAGCGTGAACAGTGTGGGGTCCCTGAGTCTCGCGCCACCGCCGCCAGGAGCGCTGCCGTCGCATCCAGTTTGTAAACACGCCTCACATGGGCCTCTTCAGATCTTCACGACGCTTCTCCTACTTTGGCTACTGGTGATCCTCATAAATTACAACCCTGAGATAAGTAATTGCTAGTTGAGAACAACGTGCCAAGTGTTAAAAAGTGACTTATGTAATAATTCCCATAATATCCTGTGAATTAACCATTCAGTGACTTGTTAAATATTGGAGCTGGTTCAGTACTGCACTCCCCACAGTTTTCCTGTGTGATTTCAACATTCCTGCTTCTTACAGTAATTTCATTGAATTTTAATTGTTCTCCTAGAGTGTTATTGGTAAATTCAAATTCCAGTGAATTAAGAAATCCTTGTTTAGTAGCAGTTAAGGATTTGTGCAATATAATTTTTTTTAATTTCTCCAGACCTAACTTGAAATTTATCCTTTAAGCATTTTATTTTAAACTTTTACCATAGGAGTTATATACATTCCTGTGTCCAGTTTATGTGCTACATCCATATTTCTTGCATTGCCACTTGTTGTGTTGAATCTTTTTAATGAAATTTTGCAATTGCATTTCCCAGTTTTTATTCTAAATTGCTGTGCTTAGTCTGGTTTAATTAATTTACATACATCTAATTCCAGTCATTTTTTAATGAAAGATTGCTAAATTTAGTTTACAATTGCTTGTTCTTAATTATTTTCTTGCCTAGCCCAATTTAATAATTTTATTTCTGCCATTTTTACTTTAGCCAAGTTGATATTTTTTTGTGTTTATTTTTGTGTATACTATTTCTGATGCCAGGTGCACTTAATTATAATCTGCGTTCAAATATTACTTCCACGGCTGTGACAATGCCTACCACTGTTGAAACCCCTTCAGAATCAATGGGAACAGTTGCTCGTCCCAATGGCCAGAGATCAGCTCAGGAAATGGCTATTCCTCTTTTTGCTGGGGAATCGCGTTTATTAGAATCATGGTTTAGTAAGGTTGAAGCGAAAACAGTTGCACGTTTTTCTAAGCCTACTGATGCCGAATACTTAGCAATTGCACGGTCAGCCGTGGACACAACCAAAGGTGATGCACGTTTTGTTGTTGATGAGAAAGCCATTGTTAGCCTCCAGTCTTGGCCTGAATTTAAGGATTTCTTTCGCCGTCGCTTTGTTAATAAAGGAGACCTTGACCCATATAGGTTAGTCAAGAAAATTGCCAATGCCACCATGCAGCCTGGTGAATCGTTTAATGCGTTTACTAGCCGTCTCGATCAGTATCTGTATGCCTTAGTTTCTGCTATGAATAATTCAACTTGGTTAGATAAAGACAATAATCTGTCCCCTGAGGCTATGGCCAAAATGATAGCATTTGGTACTTTAATGCATTTTGCCCCCGAGCATACAAAACCAATCGTTGAGCAACAAAATTTTGGTGTTAAACATGAAATTGGTGAAGTATTTGAGGCTATTAACAATGCCGCAGATAAACTAGCTCCCCGAAGTGCTCAACTGTTGCCACCCTCTGATGCTGTAAATGTAGTTACAAGCTCTCAGCATCCTCCCACAAATTCTCAAAACTCTTGGTCGCAGAAGCATACCCATGCTCATAGCCCCCAGTCAAATTCGCCGCCTCATAAAATGCCGAAACGCCATAGTCCCCAACCATCCACTCCCTCATGTTGGCATTGTGGTAAGAGTAACCACCTTGCAAGGGACTGTTGGTCCGCCCCTAGATCATCACCTCCTAGACAATTCTCTCGGCCCCCTCATCAATCTAATCATTCTAGGCTTCCATATTGCACGTACCATAAACAAGTTGGTCACCACACTGCGGATTGTAGAGCTAGGCAAAGGACATCTCCACCTCGTAACTCCCATGGTCAGTCTTGGCGAGGCTCACAGCGTCCAAGACATTATCAGAACTCTCGTAATTACAACTCCCAGCCCAGCTATAATGCACTTTCAAATTATAATGCTCAGTCACAGAATGCTGGAGCTCAGAATGTTCACTCCATGTCGTCGGGAAACCCCCAAGGCCATCCGCTAACCAATTCAAGCTAGCCAATCCTAGTGCCCTCCCTGTGTATTCAGTAGCTACCCAAAATAGATTTGGACACTTGACAGAGGAGGACACTGACTCTAGACCAGTTGTAGATGTTGACGGATCCACAGTAAAATTGACACAAACAAGACGCAGATATCCCAGACAACATAAGTCAAAAGTAGTAACTTGTCCAGTCTCAAGTGATGGCCCCCTTGTATCAGCCATTGTACATGGTAGAGTTTTAAAAGTTTTTCTTGACTCAGGTGCAAAAATTAATATTGTCAAGCCCTCAGCTCTTAGAGACATTGAAAGTATGCACCCTACTATTTTAAAACAGTCACACATACCTTTTCTAAGTGGTATTTCAGGAAATAAAGTAAAAGTTCAGGGTGAAATTGACCTCCCACTCAAGTTCAATGATGTCACATTGTCTATAACATGTTTAGTTGTTGACATTATTCATTTTCCTGGAGACATTCTCTTAGGTCTGTACACCATGATTGATGAAAATATTGCATTGTTTCCCCATCGTTGGAACATAAGTATCAAAGACCATGTCATACCCTTGTGTAGCATGTATCGACAGGGCCACGAGTTCAACCTTCAATCAGATTATGTTAATTTTGTTGACACCCGCCTTGCAAGCGTAGGTTTGTCAGATCATTGTCGTGGTAGCATACCCGAGAAAACAGGCACTCGATTGAAGCATAGTAGTTGTGCAGTTGTTAAGGAGAATGAGTATCGGGACTTTCTGGAAGGGGACGCCCTAACGGATTCTCGTTGTCTCACTCGCCTGGCAGCTTCCATCTCTGAAGTCAGTGGTTCCACGGCTACTGACACTGTGTTACACCCTCATTCTCTCACCAGAATAAGAGTTAAGGTTCAGGGAGTGCCTGAGTTGTCGGATGTGATTGCGGAAAGTGAAACATGTAAAGTGAATGGTACATTTGTTGAACCCTCCTGGCACACAGTGCAGGATGGTACTGTCACACTATTTATCGCAAACACTAGTAATGCCGATATCCATCTTCAGTCTGGTACCCATGTTGTAGATTTTGCCCATTACTCGTTACCGGTGCGAGTTGTGGATGATGTCTCCATGGATCATACTGTTTGTACACTCACACCAGGAGAACAGGGATCTCAGCCAGAGGTGCAAGCGCAACACCTCAGTCCTACTGATTTTCCTGACTCTGTGGCTCAGCTTTTGAAAATTTTGAACAAGAATAGAGCTGTTGTTGCTCTACCAGGAGAAAAATTAGGTCTCACTCCTCTTATTACACATAAAATTCCCCTTGAACAAGGAACTACGCCTATTTATGTACCAGCTTACCGTCTTCCCCATTCTCAGAGAGCAGAAGCAGATAGACTTGTAGAAGAAATGTTACAGAGTGATGTAATTGAATCGAGTAATTCGCCATGGAACGCTCCATTGATTCTTGTACCAAAACGAGATGGGACTTGGAGACCTGTAATCGATTATCGCAAGCTTAACAGAGTAACAATACCTGATCGTTTCCCACTTCCAGTTCTAAATGATTTGTTGCAAAGTATTGGTCGAAACAAAGTATTCTCAACGTTAGATTTGTTGCAGGGATTCTGGCAAATCCCCCTTGATGAGGAAAGTAAACAATTGACAGCCTTTAGTACTCCCAATGGTCATTTTCATTTCAAAAGAATGCCATTTGGTTTGCGTAGTAGTCCAATAACCTTTTCACGGCTCATGACAAATCTATTTCGTAGATTGATAGGAAGTACGCTTCTAGTTTACCTTGATGATCTCATAATCATGTCGCAAGATGTTCAGACTCATTTCCAGAACCTTGAAAAAGTACTTGCAAAGCTCGCTGAAGCTAATTTAAAAATAAAGCTTGCAAAATGTTCATTTTTAAAGCAAAAGATTAATTTCCTAGGTCATACAGTTACACCTTCAGGTATTACATTGAATGAATCAAAAATTATCGCTGCCCGTGATTTTCCAACACCTCGTACCGCAGAAGCCGTAAGACAGTTCACAGGTCTTGTAGGATTTTATCGTTCATTTATTGCTGGATTCTCTATTATAGCCGCTCCGCTTTACAAGTTGCAAAGAAAAGATGAACCCTTTGTTTGGGGAGAGGCCCAGGATCAATCATTCAAAAAACTCAAAGCAGCCTTGATTTCGTCACCTGTCCTTAGGTACCCAGATTTTTCTAAACCTTTTACGTTGGTTACAGATGCTAGTGACATAGGTTTAGGTGCTGCATTACTTCAAACAGAAGGTCACAGAGATCACGCAATAGCTTATGCTAGCCGCACATTATCTAAAGAAGAGAAAAATTATAGTGCAACAGAACGAGAAGCCTTGGCAGTTGTTTGGGCACTTAAACATTTCAAGGATACAATTTATAATTACCCAGTTCATGTTCTTACAGATCACCAACCATTAATTCCCTTGTTCAAAAATAAGAATCCAGTTGGAAAGTTTGCTAGATATTTGCTCACAATTCAAGAATTCAATCCCACATTTGGATATATTCCAGGAAAGCAAAATGTTGTAGCCGATGCGTTTTCTCGACACGTAGCTGCGATTCAGTTAAATTACCCAGCATTAGATGCTACAGTAGTAGAAACGGAACAAAGACAAGACCCCATATGGGCACCCGTCATTAAATTTTTGACTAAGCAAGACACTCGCCCGATTCATAAACCACCAGTACCATTGAAAGAACTAGTTATGTTGGACAATTTACTGTGTAGAGTAGTAAAGCTAGGGACAGCCTCGAGGAAATGTTGTCAGTTAGTTGTTCCAGCTGTCTTGGTACCAACTGTGTTAAAAATTATCCATGATGCTCCTGCAAGTGCACATCCAGGAAAGGATCGTACACTCCAACAAGGTCGATTGAAATATTTTTGGCCAAAAATGGCTAAGGAGATTGCTCATTATGTTGACAGATGTTTAACTTGTTTACAGCACAAGGGACATGTTTCAGGACCTAATCCAATTCAGGTGTACCCAGCAACTAAAGCTCCTTGGGAACGAATATCGATGGATTTATTGACAAATTTTGCGGAAACAGAGAAAGGGAACAAACATTTGCTTGTAATGGTCGATAATTTTTCACGGTTTTGCGAACTAGTTCCTATCCCGAACAAAACAGCAGAAACCATAGCCAGCGCATTCCATGACCAAATAATTTGTAGATATAGTATGCCTAAAGTAATCCTTTCAGATAATGGTCCGGAATTCAGTAATAGTATTCTAACTAGCTTGTGTGATTTATATAACATCAAAAAATGTAGCATTATGCCTTACCATCCGGCAAGTAATGGACTAGCTGAACGTACTAACAGGAAAGTGTTAGATGCCTTGAGAGTCACGTTGAATTTTGATAACAACAATTGGGATGATTTTATACCCTTAATTCAGTGTGCTATAAATTCTTCAATTAATGTTTCTACTGGTGACACACCTCACGCTATTCTTTATGGTACAGATAAGATCCTCCCTAATGAATTGATTAACGTACCTCCTACTCCCTTATATAACGTAGATGATTTTGTTCAAGTGAAGCGTAGACAAATGCAATTAGTATTCAAGAAAATACGAGAACAACTGTCCAAAGCAACAGCCGAGTTCACTCTAGCAAGGAATGCACGAGCTAAACCCAATAAAATAACTATTGGATCTGTAGTAATGATACTTAACCAACACAGGTCTGGTCCTATGTACAAGTTAACTAAGAAATTTTTGGGTCCATATAAGGTAATCGAGCTTATTAAAGGTAACAAATACAGACTTAAGAACTTGTTAACAGGAGAGTATATAAATGAGCATTTAGACCACATGAAGTTAGCTAAAATGACTGTTGACGAGACTGATGAGGAAGATGACAATGAACTTACCCAGACAGATACTCCTACTCGGACACCACCTTCTGTGGTTGACAGACCACTTGATGTTCAGCAACCCCATACTAGCAATTATAATCTTAGATCTAGACCTCTCGTTTCAACCGTGCACTCACCACATGTCCATTGGCTAGATGTTAACGAGGATATCTCTCAAGATGATAGTTTGTCACATGAAGTTTCATCTGTTCCGGACCTTCAGTCAGAGCCAGAGTTGTATAGTGCTCTGGATGAGCTAGGTGTAGATATCCGCAGAATTTATAATTGAATGCACTCTGTAGTTATTCTGTTTGTTTTGAAAAAAAAAAAAAAAACTCAATTGCAGTATTTCTACCACATGTGTCTTATTATTACCATTATATATAATGTATAGTTTTTCTCAACTTTATTTTGTTATGAATTAGATGCCATTGTCAAGTCTACTACCATTTGTATTTTTACAGTGCTTGTCATAAGAGTTATTATTGTTCTAGCAACCACGTTGTGGCCAGTGAATCCTGACTGCTATCACGCAGATGTTAGTCTTCTTGATCCAGGTCTTGTATATGCTTGTAAATATATTGCACATTATATATATTGTACATTGGTTTTGTAAATATATTGTATATTTCGAAAAAAAAAAAAAAAGGAGAAAAAAAAAAAAAAAATTATCTATCTTGAAATTCAATTGTGGTTGTTAGGTCAGAACTTTGTTCCATTAATGTAATAATTGTTTAATTTTGTATGGTTTTCAAGCACATGCCATTGACACATGTTAATAATTTTGTTTAGGCAATACCTTGAGTTGTATTGTTCATATCTGATCAGTAGACATACACATGTTCTTAATACTCTGATTTAATCAAAGCATTGTTACCATGATTTTCACCTATTATGATGAATTTTTTTTTGGTGCATATATGCCGAGTTGTTTGTATTACGCACACCTGATCTTCTTTCAATGTTTTATTATGCAAATTTCACATGTAAGCCATTATTGTATGCCACCGAGGTCCTTTCAGTATCATTGTAACTATATAGCTAGCCAGAGCTTGTCGACAAGGGACGTCGACTTGGTAGCGTGTCCGAGCGGTGTTATACTCAAATTCTGTCAGTTGAAATGTAACCAATCACAGGCGAGTAGGCCTCTGACGTCATGCCAGACAGAGGAGCATCAGCGATGCTCCCAGCAGCCTCAGTTATCCTCACAGACTCAGAGTAGAAGGACCTCGGCTAGGCAGATATTTACCTTGCTATCTCAGTCAATAAATATATACAGAAGCGACTACTGAGTCTACATTCTACCCGAACAAGGCAAACGAATAGAAATGTCGGAAACTTGACTCCTGAGCGTGATTTTTGAGCCGAATTCTGACTCTCTGCACCAATTTTCAGTTTCAAATTACGAAGTTTCATACCGAAAATATGCCAATTAATGTCAACGGCGAGGGTCATATTTTGCCCAAACCCCCCTGCAGTTTTCAAAATGTCTGAAATGTCGGATATTTGACTCCTGAGCGTGATTTTTTATCCGAATTCTGACTCTCTGCACCTATTTTCAATTTCAAATTACGACTTTTTATAACGAAAATATGGCAATTACTGAAAACGGCGATGGGTCATATTTTGCCCAAACCCCCCTGCAGTTCTCAAAATGTCTGAAATGTCGGAAATTTGACTCCTGAGCGTGATTTTTGAGCCGAATTCTGACTCTCTGCACCTATTTTCAGTTTCAAATTACGACTTTTTATACCGAAAATATGACAATTACTGAAAACGGCGATGGGTCATATTTTGCCCAAACCCCCCTGCAGTTTTCAAAATGTCTGAAATGTCGGAAATTTGACTCCTGAGCGTGATTTATGAGCCGAATTCTGACTCTCTGACCTATTTTCAGTTTCAAATTACGACTTTTTATACCGATAATATGTCAATTACTGAAAACAGCGATGGGTCATATTTTGCCCAAATCCCCCTGCAGTTTTCAAAATGTCTGAAATGTCGGAAATTTGACTTCTGAGCGTGATTTTTGAGCCGAATTCTGACTCTCTGCACCTATTTTCAGTTTCAAATTACGACGTTTCATACCTAAAATATGCCAATTACTGAAAACGGCGATGGGTCATATTTTGCCCAAACCCACCTGCAGTTTTTAAAATGTCTGAAATGTCGGAAATTTGACTCCTGAGCGTGATTTTTGAGCCGAATTCTGACTCTCTGCACCTATTTTCAGTTTCAAATTACGACGTTTCATACCTAAAATATGCCAATTACTGAAAACGGCGATGGGTCATATTTTGCCCAAACCCACCTGCAGTTTTTAAAATGTCTGAAATGTCGGAAATTTGACTCCTGAGCGTGATTTTTGAACCGAATTCTGACTCTCTGCACCTATTTTCAGTTTCAAATTACGACGTTTCATACCGAAAATATGCCAATTACTGTAAACGGCGATGTGTCATATTTTGCCCAAACCCCCCCTGCAGTTTTCAAAATGTCTGAAATGTCGGAAATTTGACTCCTGAGCGTGATTTTTGAGCCGAATTCTGACTCTCTGCACCTATTTTCAGTTTCAAATTACGACGTTTCATACCGAAAATATGCCAATTACTGTAAACGGCGATGGGTCATATTTTGCACAAACCCCCCTGCAGTTTTCAAAATGTCTGAAATGTCGGAAATTTGACTCCTGTGCGTGATTTTTGAGCCCAATTCTGACTCTCTCCACCTATTTTCAGTTTCAAATTACGACGTTTCATACTGAAAATATGCCAATTACTGTAAACGGCGATGGGTCATATTTTGCCCAAACCCCCCTGCAGTTTTCAAAATGTCTGAAATGTCGGAAATTTGACTCCTGAGCGTGATTTATGAGCCGAATTCTGACTCTCTGACCTATTTTCAGTTTCAAATTACGACTTTTTATACCGATAATATGTCAATTACTGAAAACAGCGATGGGTCATATTTTGCCCAAATCCCCCTGCAGTTTTCAAAATGTGTGAAATGTCGGAAATTTGACTCCTGAGCGTGATTTTTGAGCCGAATTCTGACTCTCTGCACCTATTTTCAGATTCAAATTACGACGTCGTTTCATACCTAAAATATGCCAATTACTGAAAACGGCGATGGGTCATATTTTGCCCAAACCCACCTGCAGTTTTTAAAATGTCTGAAATGTCGGAAATTTGACTCCTGAGCGTGATTTTTGAGCCGAATTCTGACTCTCTGCACCTATTTTCAGTTTCAAATTACGACGTTTCATACCGAAAATATGCCAATTACTGTAAACAGCGATGTGTCATATTTTGCCCAAACCCCCCCTGCAGTTTTCAAAATGTCTGAAATGTCGGAAATTTGACTCCTGAGCGTGATTTTTGAGCCGAATTCTGACTCTCTGCACCTATTTTCAGTTTCAAATTACGACTTTTTATACCAAAAATATGCCAATTACTGAAAACGTCGATGGGTCATGTTTTGCCCAAACCCCCCTGCAGTTTTCAAAATGTCTGAAATGTCGGAAATTTGACTCCTGTGCGTAATTTTTGAGCCGAATCCTGACTCTCTCCACCTATTTTCAGTTTCAAATTACGACGTTTCATACCGAAAATATGCCAATTACTGTAAACGGCGATGGGTCATATTTTGCCCAAACCCCCCTGCAGTTTTCAAAATGTCTGAAATGTCGGACATTTGACTCCTGAGCGTGATTTTTTATCCGAATTCTGACTCTCTGCACCTATTTTCAATTTCAAATTACGACTTTCTATAACGAAAATATGGCAATTACTGAAAACGGCGATGGGTCATGTTTTGCACAAACCCCCCTGCAGTTTTCAAAATGTCTGAAATGTCGGAAATTTGACTCCTGAGCGTGATTTTTGAGCCGAATTCTGACTCTCTGCACCAATTTTCAGTTTCAAATTACGAAGTTTCATACCGAAAATATGCCAATTAATGTCAACGGCGAGGGTCATATTTTGCCCAAACCCCCCTGCAGTTTTCAAAATGTCTGAATTGTCGGATATTTGACTCCTGAGCGTGATTTTTTATCCGAATTCTGACTCTCTGCACCTATTTTCAATTTCAAATTACGACTTTTTATAACGAAAATATGGCAATTACTGAAAACGGCGATGGGTCATATTTTGCCCAAACCCCCCTGCAGTTTTCAAAATGTCTGAAATGTCGGAAATTTGACTCCTGAGCGTGATTTTTGAGCCGAATTCTGACTCTCTGCACCTATTTTCAGTTTCAAATTACGACTTTTTATACCGAAAATATGACAATTACTGAAAACAGCGATGTGTCATATTTTGCCCAAACCCCCCCTGCAGTTTTCAAAATGTCTGAAATGTCTGAAATTTTACTGCTGTGCGTGATTTTTGAGCCGAATTCTGACTCTCTCCACCTAGTTTTAGTTTCAAATTACGAAGTTTCATACCGAAAATATGCCAATTACTGTAAACGGCGATGGGTCATATTCTGCCCAAACCCCCCTGCAGTTTTCAAAATGTCTGAAATGTCGGAAATTTGACTCCTGAGCGTGATTTTTGAGTCGAATTCTGACTCTCTGCACCTATTTTCAGTTTCAAATTACGACGTTTCATACCTAAAATATGCCAATTACTGAAAACGGCGATGGGTCATATTTTGCCCAAACCCACCTGCAGTTTTTAAAATGTCTGAAATGTCGGAAATTTGACTCCTGAGCGTGATTTTTGAGCCGAATTCTGACTCTCTGCACCTATTTTCAGTTTCAAATTACGAAGTTTCATACCTAAAATATGCCAATTACTGAAAACGGCGATGGGTCATATTTTGCCCAAACCCACCTGCAGTTTTTAAAATGTCTGAAATGTCGGAAATTTGACTCCTGAGCGTGATTTTTGAGCCGAATTCTGACTCTCTGCACCTATTTTCAGTTTCAAATTACGACGTTTCATACCGAAAATATGCCAATTACTGTAAACGGCGATGGGTCATATTTTGCCCAAACCCCCCTGCAGTTTTCAAAATGTCTGAAATGTCGGAAATTTGACTCCTGTGCGTGATTTATGAGCCGAATTCTGACTCTCTGACCTATTTTCAGTTTCAAATTACGACTTTTTATACCGATAATATGTCAATTACTGAAAACAGCGATGGGTCATATTTTGCCCAAATCCCCCTGCAGTTTTCAAAATGTGTGAAATGTCGGAAATTTGACTCCTGAGCGTGATTTTTGAGCCGAATTCTGACTCTCTGCACCTATTTTCAGTTTCAAATTACGACGTTTCATGCCTAAAATATGCCAATTACTGAAAACGGCGATGGGTCATATTTTGCCCAAACCCACCTGCAGTTTTTAAAATGTCTGAAATGTCGGAAATTTGACTCCTGAGCGTGATTTTTGAGCCGAATCCTGACTCTCTCCACCTATTTTCAGTTTCAAATTACGACGTTTCATACCGAGAATATGCCAATTACTGTAAACGGCGATGGGTCATATTTTGCCCAAACCCCCCTGCAGTTTTCAAAATGTCTGAAATATCGGATATTTGACTCCTGAGCGTGATTTTTTATCCGAATTCTGACTCTCTACACCTATTTTCAATTTCAAATTACGACTTTCTATAACGAAAATATGGCAATTACTGAAAACAGCGATGGGTCATATTTTGCACAATCCCCCCTGCAGTTTTCAAAATGTCTGAAATGTCGGAAATTTGACTCCTGAGCGTGATTTTTTATCCGAATTCTGACTCTCTGCACCTGTTTTCAGTTTCAAATTACGACTTTTTATACCGAAAATATGACAATTACTGAAAACGGCGATGGGTCATGTTTTGCCCAAACCCCCCTGCAGTTTTCAAAATATCTGAAATGTCGGAAATTTTACTCCTGTGCGTGATTTTTGAGCCGAATTCTGACTCTCTCCACCTAGTTTCAGTTTCAAATTACGAAGTTTCATACCGAAAATATGCCAATTAATGTATACGGCGAGGGTCATATTTTGCCAAAACCCCCCTGCAGTTTTCAAAATGTCTGAAATGTCTGAAATTTGACTCTTGAGCGTGATTTTTCATCCGAATTCTGACTCTCTGCACTTATTTTTAGTTTCAAATTACGACTTTTTATACCGAAAATATGCCAATTACTGAAAACGTCGATGGGTCATGTTTTGCCCAAACCCCCCTGCAGTTTTCAAAATGTCTGAAATGTCGGAAATTTGACTCCTGTGCGTGATTTTTGAGCCGAATCCTGACTCTCTCCACCTATTTTCAGTTTCAAATTACGATGTTTCATACCGAAAATATGCCAATTACTGTAAACGGCGATGGGTCATATTTTGCCCAAACCCCCCTGCAGTTTTCAAAATGTCTGAAATGTCGGATATTTGACTCCTGAGCGTGATTTTTTATCCGAATTCTGACTCTCTGCACCTATTTTCAATTTCAAATTACGACTTTTTATAACGAAAATATGCCAATTACTGAAAACGGCGATGGGTCATATTTTGCCCAAACCCCCCTGCTGTTTTCAAAATTTCTGAAATGTCGGAAATTTGACTCCTGAGCGTGATTTTTGAGCCAAATTCTGACTCTCTGCACCAATTTTCAGTTTCAAATTACGAAGTTTCATACCGAAAATATGCCAATTAATGTAAACGGCGAGGGTCATGTTTTGCCCAAACCCCCCTGCAGTTTTCAAAATGTCTGAAATGTCGGAAATTTGACTCCTGAGCGTGATTTTTAAGCCGAAATCTGACTCTCTGCACCTATTTTCAGTTTCAAATTACGACGTTTCATACCTAAAATATGCCAATTACTGAAAACGGCGATGGGTCATATTTTGCCAAAACCCCCCCTGCATTTTAAAAATGTCTGAAATGTTGGAAATTTGACTCCTGAGCGTGATTTTTGAGCCGAATCTGACTCTCTGCACCTATTTTCAATTTCAAATTACGACTTTTTATACCAAAAATATGCCAATTACTGAAAACGGCGATGGGTCCCCGCCAAACACACCGAAACTACGACGTTGGTACAACGTTCGAACAAGTTTTAACACCTCCTAACCAGTTATAACAACCAATATAGCAAGTTGTAACAATGTTCTAATACGTCATAAACACGTTAAGCCAAGCTGTAACAACTTTATTACAAGTTGTAACAAGCGGAAAATAGAGACAGTTTCGGTTTGTGTTTCCAGGGTCATACTTTGCCCAAACCCCCTTGCAGTTTTTAAAATGTCTGAAATGTCGGAAATTTGACTCCTGAGCGTGATTTTTTATCCGAATTCTGATTCTCTGCACCTATTTTCAGTTTCAAATTATGACTTTTCATACCAAAAAATATGCCAATTACTGAAAACGGCGATGGGTCATATTTTGGCCAAACCCCCCTGCAGTTTTCAAAATGTCTGAAATGTCCGAAATTTGACTCCTGAGTGTGATTTTTTATCTGAATTCTGACTCTCTGCACCAATTTTCAGTTTCAAATTACGAAGTTTCATACCGAAAATATGCCAATTAATGTAAACGGCGTGGGTCATGTTTTGCCCAAACCCCCCTGCAGTTTTCAAAATGTCTGAAATGTCGGAAATTTGACTCCTGAGCGTGATTTTTTATCCGAATTCTGACTCTCTGCACCTGTTTTCAGTTTCAATTTACGACTTTTTATACCGAAAATATGACAATTACTGAAAACGGCGAGGGGTCATGTTTTGCCCAAACCCCCCTGCAGTTTTCAAAATGTCTGAAATGTCGGAAATTTTACTCCTGTGCGTGATTTTTGAGCCGAATTCTGACTCTCTCCACCTAGTTTCAGTTTCAAATTACGAAGTTTCATACCGAAAATATGCCAATTAATGTAAACGGCGAGGGTCATATTTTGCCCAAACCCCCCTGCAGTTTTCAAAATGTCTGAAATGTCGGAAATTTGACTCCTGTGCGTGATTTTTGAGCCGAATCCTGACTCTCTCCACCTATTTTCAGTTTCAAATTACGACGTTTCATACCGAAAATATGCCAATTACTGTAAACGGCGATGGGTCATATTTTGCCCAAACCCCCCTGCAGTTTTCAAAATGTCTGAAATGTCGGATATTTGACTCCTGAGCGTGATTTTTTATCCGAATTCTGACTCTACACCTATTTTCAATTTCAAATTACGACTTTCTATAACGAAAATATGGCAATTACTGAAAACAGCGATGGGTCATATTTTGCACAAACCCCCCTGCAGTTTTCAAAATGTCTGAAATGTCGGAAATTTGACTCCTGAGCGTGATTTTTTATCCGAATTCTGACTCTCTGCACCTGTTTTCAGTTTCAAATTACGACTTTTTATACCGAAAATATGACAATTACTGAAAACGGCGATGGGTCATGTTTTGCCCAAACCCCCCTGCAGTTTTCAAAATATCTGAAATGTCGGAAATTTTACTCCTGTGCGTGATTTTTGAGCCGAATTCTGACTCTCTCCACCTAGTTTCAGTTTCAAATTACGAAGTTTCATACCGAAAATATGCCAATTAATGTAAACGGCGAGGGTCATATTTTGCCAAAACCCCCCTGCAGTTTTCAAAATGTCTGAAATGTCGGAAATTTGACTCCTGAGCGTGATTTTTTATCCGAATTCTGACTCTCTGCACTTATTTTTAGTTTCAAATTACGACTTTTTATACCGAAAATATGCCAATTACTGAAAACGTCGATGGGTCATGTTTTGCCCAAACCCCCCTGCAGTTTTCAAAATGTCTGAAATGTCGGAAATTTGACTCCTGTGCGTGATTTTTGAGCCGAATCCTGACTCTCTCCACCTATTTTCAGTTTCAAATTACGATGTTTCATACCGAAAATATGCCAATTACTGTAAACGGCGATGGGTCATATTTTGCCCAAACCCCCCTGCAGTTTTCAAAATGTCTGAAATGTCGGATATTTGACTCCTGAGCGTGATTTTTTATCCGAATTCTGACTCTCTGCACCTATTTTCACTTTCAAATTACGACTTTTTATAACGAAAATATGCCAATTACTGAAAACGGCGATGGATCATATTTTGCCCAAACCCCCCTGCAGTTTTAAAAATTTCTGAAATGTCGGAAATTTGACTCCTGAGCGTGATTTTTGAGCCGAATTCTGACTCTCTGCACCAATTTTCAGTTTCAAATTACGAAGTTTCATACCGAAAATATGCCAATTAATGTAAACGGCGAGGGTCATGTTTTGCCCAAACCCCCCTGCAGTTTTCAAAATGTCTGAAATGTCGGAAATTTGACTCCTGAGCGTGATTTTTAAGCCGAAATCTGACTCTCTGCACCTATTTTCAGTTTCAAATTACGACGTTTCATACCTAAAATATGCCAATTACTGAAAACGGCGATGGGTCATATTTTGCCAAAACCCCCCCTGCATTTTCAAAATGTCTGAAATGTTGGAAATTTGACTCCTGAGCGTGATTTTTGAGCCGAATTCTGACTCTCTGCACCTATTTTCAATTTCAAATTACGACTTTTTATACCAAAAATATGCCAATTACTGAAAACGGCGATGGGTCCCCGCCAAACACACACCGAAACTACGACGTTGGTACAACGTTCGAACAAGTTTTAACACCTCCTAACCAGTTATAACAACCAATATAGCAAGTTGTAACAATGTTCTAATACGTCATAAACACGTTAAGCCAAGCTGTAACAACTTTATTACAAGTTGTAACAAGCGGAAAATAGAGACAGTTTCGGTTTGTGTTTCCAGGGTCATACTTTGCCCAAACCCCCTTGCAGTTTTTAAAATGTCTGAAATGTCGGAAATTTGACTCCTGAGCGTGATTTTTTATCCGAATTCTGATTCTCTGCACCTATTTTCAGTTTCAAATTATGACTTTTCATACCAAAAAATATGCCAATTACTGAAAACGGCGATGGGTCATATTTTGGCCAAACCCCCCTGCAGTTTTCAAAATGTCTGAAATGTCCGAAATTTGACTCCTGAGCGTGATTTTTTATCCGAATTCTGACTCTCTGCACCAATTTTCAGTTTCAAATTACGAAGTTTCATACCGAAAATATGCCAATTAATGTAAACGGCGTGGGTCATGTTTTGCCCAAACCCCCCTGCAGTTTTCAAAATGTCTGAAATGTCGGAAATTTGACTCCTGAGCGTGATTTTTTATCCGAATTCTGACTCTCTGCACCTGTTTTCAGTTTCAAATTACGACTTTTTATACCGAAAATATGACAATTACTGAAAACGGCGATGGGTCATGTTTTGCCCAAACCCCCCTGCAGTTTTCAAAATGTCTGAAATGTCGGAAATTTTACTCCTGTGCGTGATTTTTGAGCCGAATTCTGACTCTCTACACCTAGTTTCAGTTTCAAATTACGAAGTTTCATACCGAAAATATGCCAATTAATGTAAACGGCGAGGGTCATATTTTGCCCAAACCCCCCTGCAGTTTTCAAAATGTCTGAAATGTCGGAAATTTTACTCCTGTGCGTGATTTTTGAGCCGAATTCTGACTCTCTCCACCTAGTTTCAGTTTCAAATTACGAAGTTTCATACCGAAAATATGCCAATTAATGTAAACGGCGAGGGTCATATTTTGCCCAAACCCCCCTGCAGTTTTCAAAATGTCTGAAATGTCGGAAATTTGACTCCTGAGCGTGATTTTATATCCGAATTCTGACTCTCTGCACTTATTTTTAGTTTCAAATTACGACTTTTTATACCGAAAATATGCCAATTACTGAAAACGTCGATGGGTCATGTTTTGCCCAAACCCCCCTGCAGTTTTCAAAATGTCTGAAATGTCGGAAATTTGACTCCTGTGCGTGATTTTTGAGCCGAATCCTGACTCTCTCCACCTATTTTCAGTTTCAAATTACGATGTTTCATACCGAAAATATGCCAATTACTGTAAACGGCGATGGGTCATATTTTGCCCAAACCCCCCTGCAGTTTTCAAAATGTCTGAAATGTCGGATATTTGACTCCTGAGCGTGATTTTTTATCCGAATTCTGACTCTCTGCACCTATTTTCAATTTCAAATTACGACTTTTTATAACAAAAATATGACAATTACTGAAAACGGCGATGGGTCATATTTTGCCCAAACCCCCCTGCAGTTTTCAAAATTTCTGAAATGTCGGAAATTTGACTCCTGAGCGTGATTTTTGAGCCGAATTCTGACTCTCTGCACCAATTTTCAGTTTCAAATTACGAAGTTTCATACCGAAAATATGCCAATTAATGTAAACGGCGAGGGTCATATTTTGCCCAAACCCCCCTGCAGTTTTCAAAATGTCTGAAATGTCGGAAATTTGACTCCTGAGCGTGATTTTTAAGCCGAAATCTGACTCTCTGCGCCTATTTTCAGTTTCAAATTACGACGTTTCATACCTAAAATATGCCAATTACTGAAAACGGCGATGGGTCATATTTTGCCCAAACCCCCCTGCAGTTTTCAAAATTTCTGAAATGTCGGAAATTTGACTCCTGAGCGTGATTTTTGAGCCGAATTCTGACTCTCTGCACCAATTTTCAGTTTCAAATTACGAAGTTTCATACCGAAAATATGCCAATTAATGTAAACGGCGAGGGTCATGTTTTGCCCAAACCCCCCTGCAGTTTTCAAAATGTCTGAAATGTCGGAAATTTGACTCCTGAGCGTGATTTTTGAGCCGAATTCTGACTCTCTGCACCTATTTTCAATTTCAAATTACGACTTTTTATACCAAAAATATGCCAATTACTGAAAACGGCGATGGGTCCCCGTAAAACACACACCGAAAGTACGACGTTGGTACAACGTTCGAACAAGTTTTAACACCTCCTAACCAGTTATAACAACCAATATAGCAAGTTGTAACAATGTTCTAATACGTCATAAACACGTTAAGCCAAGCTGTAACAACTTTATTACAAGTTGTAACAAGCGGAAAATTGAGACAGTTTCGGTTTGTGTTTCCAGGGTCATACTTTGCCCAAACCCCCTTGCAGTTTTTAAAATGTCTGAAATGTCGGAAATTTGACTCCTGAGCGTGATTTTTTATCCGAATTCTGATTCTCTGCACCTATTTTCAGTTTCAAATTATGACTTTTTATACCGATAATATGTCAATTACTGAAAACAGCGATGGGTCATATTTTGCCCAAATCCCCCTGCAGTTTTCAAAATGTGTGAAATGTCGGAAATTTGACTCCTGAGCGTGATTTTTGAGCCGAATTCTGACTCTCTGCACCTATTTTCAGTTTCAAATTACGACGTTTCATACCTAAAATATGCCAATTACTGAAAACGGCGATGGGTCATATTTTGCCCAAACCCCCCTGCAGTTTTCAAAATGTCTGAAATGTCGGATATTTGACTCCTGAGCCTTATTTTTTATCCGAATTCTGACTCTCTGCACCTATTTTCAATTTCAAATTACGACTTTCTATAACGAAAATATGGCAATTACTGAAAACGGCGATGGGTCATATTTTGCACAAACCCCCCTGCAGTTTTCAAAATGTCTGAAATGTCGGAAATTTGACTCCTGAGCGTGATTTTTGAGCCGAATTCTGACTCTCTGCACCAATTTTCAGTTTCAAATTACGAAGTTTCATACCGAAAATTTGCCAATTAATGTCAACGGCGAGGGTCATATTTTGCCCAAACCCCCCTGCAGTTTTCAAAATGTCTGAAATGTCGGATATTTGACTCCTGAGCGTGATTTTTTATCCGAATTCTGACTCTCTGCACCTATTTTCAATTTCAAATTACGACTTTTTATAACGAAAATATGGCAATTACTGAAAACGGCGATGGGTCATATTTTGCCCAAACCCCCCTGCAGTTCTCAAAATGTCTGAAATGTCGGAAATTTGACTCCTGAGCGTGATTTTTGAGCCGAATTCTGACTCTCTGCACCTATTTTCAGTTTCAAATTACGACTTTTTATACCGAAAATATGACAATTACTGAAAACGGCGATGTGTCATATTTTGCCCAAACCCCCCCTGCAGTTTTCAAAATGTCTGAAATGTCGGAAATTTTACTCCTGTGCGTGATTTTTGAGCCGAATTCTGACTCTCTCCACCTAGTTTCAGTTTCAAATTACGAAGTTTCATACCGAAAATATGCCAATTACTGTAAACGGCGATGGGTCATATTTTGCCCAAACCCCCCTGCAGTTTTCAAAATGTCTGAAATGTCGGAAATTTGACTCCTGAGCGTGATTTATGAGCCGAATTCTGACTCTCTGACCTATTTTCAGTTTCAAATTACGACTTTTTATACCGATAATATGTCAATTACTGAAAACAGCGATGGGTCATATTTTGCCCAAATCCCCCTGCAGTTTTCAAAATGTCTGAAATGTCGGAAATTTGACTTCTGAGCGTGATTTTTGAGCCGAATTCTGACTCTCTGCACCTATTTTCAGTTTCAAATTACGACGTTTCATACCTAAAATATGCCAATTACTGAAAACGGCGATGGGTCATATTTTGCCCAAACCCACCTGCAGTTTTTAAAATGTCTGAAATGTCGGAAATTTGACTCCTGAGCGTGATTTTTGAGCCGAATTCTGACTCTCTGCACCTATTTTCAGTTTCAAATTACGACGTTTCATACCTAAAATATGCCAATTACTGAAAACGGCGATGGGTCATATTTTGCCCAAACCCACCTGCAGTTTTTAAAATGTCTGAAATGTCGGAAATTTGACTCCTGAGCGTGATTTTTGAGCCGAATTCTGACTCTCTGCACCTATTTTCAGTTTCAAATTACGACGTTTCATACCGAAAATATGCCAATTACTGTAAACGGCGATGTGTCAAATTTTGCCCAAACCCCCCCTGCAGTTTTCAAAATGTCTGAAATGTCGGAAATTTGACTCCTGAGCGTGATTTTTGAGCCGAATTCTGACTCTCTGCACCTATTTTCAGTTTCAAATTACGACGTTTCATACCGAAAATATGCCAATTACTGTAAACGGCGATGGGTCATATTTTGCCCAAACCCCCCTGCAGTTTTCAAAATGTCTGAAATGTCGGAAATTTGACTCCTGTGCGTGATTTTTGAGCCAAATTCTGACTCTCTCCACCTATTTTCAGTTTCAAATTACGACGTTTCATACTGAAAATATGCCAATTACTGTAAACGGCGATGGGTCATATTTTGCCCAAACCCCCCTGCAGTTTTCAAAATGTCTGAAATGTCGGAAATTTGACTCCTGAGCGTGATTTATGAGCCGAATTCTGACTCTCTGACCTATTTTCAGTTTCAAATTACGACTTTTTATACCGATAATATGTCAATTACTGAAAACAGCGATGGGTCATATTTTGCCCAAATCCCCCTGCAGTTTTCAAAATGTGTGAAATGTCGGAAATTTGACTCCTGAGCGTGATTTTTGAGCCGAATTCTGACTCTCTGCACCTATTTTCAGTTTCAAATTACGACGTCGTTTCATACCTAAAATATGCCAATTACTGAAAACGGCGATGGGTCATATTTTGCCCAAACCCACCTGCAGTTTTTAAAATGTCTGAAATGTCGGAAATTTGACTCCTGAGCGTGATTTTTAGCCGAATTCTGACTCTCTGCACCTATTTTCAATTTCAAATTACGACTTTTTATAACGAAAATATGGCAATTACTGATAACCGCGATGTGTCATATTTTGCCCAAACCCCCCCTGCAGTTTTCAAAATGTCTGAAATGTCGGAAATTTGACTCCTGAGCGTGATTTTTGAGCCGAATTCTGACTCTCTGCACCTATTTTCAGTTTCAAATTACGACTTTTTATACCAAAAATATGCCAATTACTGAAAACGTCGATGGGTCATGTTTTGCCCAAACCCCCCTGCAGTTTTCAAAATGTCTGAAATGTCGGAAATTTGACTCCTGTGCGTAATTTTTGAGCCGAATCCTGACTCTCTCCACATATTTTCAGTTTCAAATTACGACGTTTCATACCGAAAATATGCCAATTACTGTAAACGGCGATGGGTCATATTTTGCCCAAACCCCCCTGCAGTTTTCAAAATGTCTGAAATGTCGGACATTTGACTCCTGAGCGTGATTTTTTATCCGAATTCTGACTCTCTGCACCTATTTTCAATTTCAAATTACGAATTTCTATAACGAAAATATGGCAATTACTGAAAACGGCGATGGGTCATATTTTGCACAAACCCCCCTGCAGTTTTCAAAATGTCTGAAATGTCGGAAATTTGACTCCTGAGCGTGATATTTGAGCCGAATTCTGACTCTCTGCACCAATTTTCAGTTTCAAATTACGAAGTTTCATACCGAAAATATGCCAATTAATGTCAACGGCGAGGGTCATATTTTGCCCAAACCCCCCTGCAGTTTTCAAAATGTCTGAATTGTCGGATATTTGACTCCTGAGCGTGATTTTTTATCCGAATTCTGACTCTCTGCACCTATTTTCAATTTCAAATTACGACTTTTTATAACGAAAATATGGCAATTACTGAAAACGGCGATGGGTCATATTTTGCCCAAACCCCCCTGCAGTTTTCAAAATGTCTGAAATGTCGGAAATTTGACTCCTGAGCGTGATTTTTGAGCCGAATTCTGACTCTCTGCACCTATTTTCAGTTTCAAATTACGACTTTTTATACCGAAAATATGACAATTACTGAAAACGGCGATGTGTCATATTTTGCCCAAACCCCCCCTGCAGTTTTCAAAATGTCTGAAATGTCTGAAATTTTACTCCTGTGCGTGATTTTTGAGCCGAATTCTGACTCTCTCCACCTAGTTTTAGTTTCAAATTACGAAGTTTCATACCGAAAATATGCCAATTACTGTAAACGGCGATGTGTCATATTTTGCCCAAACCCCCCTGCAGTTTTCAAAATGTCTGAAATGTCGGAAATTTGACTCCTGAGCGTGATTTTTGAGTCGAATTCTGACTCTCTGCACCTATTTTCAGTTTCAAATTACGACGTTTCATACCTAAAATATGCCAATTACTGAAAACGGCGATGGGTCATATTTTGCCCAAACCCACCTGCAGTTTTTAAAATGTCTGAAATGTCGGAAATTTGACTCCTGACCGTGATTTTTGAGCCGAATTCTGACTCTCTGCACCTATTTTCAGTTTCAAATTACGAAGTTTCATACCTAAAATATGCCAATTACTGAAATCGGCGATGGGTCATATTTTGCCCAAACCCACCTGCAGTTTTTAAAATGTCTGAAATGTCGGAAATTTGACTCCTGAGCGTGATTTTTGAGCCGAATTCTGACTCTCTGCACCTATTTTCAGTTTCAAATTACGACGTTTCATACCGAAAATATGCCAATTACTGTAAACGGCGATGGGTCATATTTTGCCCAAACCCCCCTGCCGTTTTCAAAATGTCTGAAATGTCGGAAATTTGACTCCTGTGCGTGATTTATGAGCCGAATTCTGACTCTCTTACCTATTTTCAGTTTCAAATTACGACTTTTTATACCGATAATATGTCAATTACTGAAAACAGCGATGGGTCATATTTTGCCCAAATCCCCCTGCAGTTTTCAAAATGTGTGAAATGTCGGAAATTTGACTCCTGAGCGTGATTTTTGAGCCGAATTCTGACTCTCTGCACCTATTTTCAGTTTCAAATTACGACGTTTCATACCTAAAATATGCCAATTACTGAAAACGGCGATGGGTCATATTTTGCCCAAACCCACCTGCAGTTTTTAAAATGTCTGAAATGTCGGAAATTTGACTCCTGAGCGTGATTTTTGAGCCGAATTCTGACTCTCTGCACCTATTTTCAGTTTCAAATTACGACGTTTCATACCGAAAATATGCCAATTACTGTAAACGGCGATGTGTCATATTTTGCCCAAACCCCCCCTGCAGTTTTCAAAATGTCTGAAATGTCGGAAATTTGACTCCTGTGCGTGATTTTTGAGCCGAATCCTGACTCTCTCCACCTATTTTCAGTTTCAAATTACGACGTTTCATACCGAAAATATGCCAATTACTGTAAACGGCGATGGGTCATATTTTGCCCAAACCCCCCTGCAGTTTTCAAAATGTCTGAAATGTCGGATATTTGACTCCTGAGCGTGATTTTTTATCCGAATTCTGACTCTCTACACCTATTTTCAATTTCAAATTACGACTTTCTATAACGAAAATATGGCAATTACTGAAAACAGCGATGGGTCATATTTTGCACAAACCCCCCTGCAGTTTTCAAAATGTCTGAAATGTCGGAAATTTGACTCCTGAGCGTGATTTTTTATCCGAATTCTGACTCTCTGCACCTGTTTTCAGTTTCAAATTACGACTTTTTATACCGAAAATATGACAATTACTGAAAACGGCGATGGGTCATGTTTTGCCCAAACCCCCCTGCAGTTTTCAAAATATCTGAAATATCGGAAAATTTACTCCTGTGCGTGATTTTTGAGCCGAATTCTGACTCTCTCCACCTAGTTTCAGTTTCAAATTACGAAGTTTCATACCGAAAATATGCCAATTAATGTAAACGGCGAGGGTTATATTTTGCCCAAACCCCCCTGCAGTTTTCAAAATGTCTGAAATGTCGGAAATTTGACTCCTGAGCGTGATTTTTTATCCGAATTCTGACTCTCTGCACTTATTTTTAGTTTCAAATTACGACTTTTTATACCGAAAATATGCCAATTACTGAAAACGTCGATGGGTCATGTTTTGCCCAAACCCCTCTGCAGTTTTCAAAATGTCTGAAATGTCGGAAATTTGACTCCTGTGCGTGATTTTTGAGCCGAATCCTGACTCTCTCCACCTATTTTCAGTTTCAAATTACGATGTTTCATACCGAAAATATGCCAATTACTGTAAACGGCGATGGGTCATATTTTGCCCAAACCCCCCTGCAGTTTTCAAAATGTCTGAAATGTCGGATATTTGACTCCTGAGCGTGATTTTTTATCCGAATTCTGACTCTCTGCACCTATTTTCAATTTCAAATTACGACTTTTTATAACAAAAATATGCCAATTACTGAAAACGGCGATGGGTCATATTTTGCCCAAACCCCCCTGCAGTTTTCAAAATTTCTGAAATGTCGGAAATTTGACTCCTGAGCGTGATTTTTGAGCCGAATTCTGACTCTCTGCACCAATTTTCAGTTTCAAATTACGAAGTTTCATACCGAAAATATGCCAATTAATGTAAACGGCGAGGGTCATGTTTTGCCCAAACCCCCCTGCAGTTTTCAAAATATCTGAAATATCGGAAATTTTACTCCTGTGCGTGATTTTTGAGCCGAATTCTGACTCTCTCCACCTAGTTTCAGTTTCAAATTACGAAGTTTCATACCGAAAATATGCCAATTAATGTAAACGGCGAGGGTCATATTTTGCCATAACCCCCCTGCAGTTTTCAAAATGTCTGAAATGTCGGAAATTTGACTCCTGAGCGTGATTTTTTATCCGAATTCTGACTCTCTGCACTTATTTTTAGTTTCAAATTACGACTTTTTATACCGAAAATATGCCAATTACTGAAAACGTCGATGGGTCATGTTTTGCCCAAACCCCTCTGCAGTTTTCAAAATGTCTGAAATGTCGGAAATTTGACTCCTGTGCGTGATTTTTGAGCCGAATCCTGACTCTCTCCACCTATTTTCAGTTTCAAATTACGATGTTTCATACCGAAAATATGCCAATTACTGTAAACGGCGATGGGTCATATTTTGCCCAAACCCCCCTGCAGTTTTCAAAATGTCTGAAATGTCGGATATTTGACTCCTGAGCGTGATTTTTTATCCGAATTCTGACTCTCTGCACCTATTTTCAATTTCAAATTACGACTTTTTATAACAAAAATATGCCAATTACTGAAAACGGCGATGGGTCATATTTTGCCCAAACCCCCCTGCAGTTTTCAAAATTTCTGAAATGTCGGAAATTTGACTCCTGAGCGTGATTTTCGAGCCGAATTCTGACTCTCTGCACCAATTTTCAGTTTCAAATTACGAAGTTTCATACCGAAAATATGCCAATTAATGTAAACGGCGAGGGTCATGTTTTGCCCAAACCCCCCTGCAGTTTTCAAAATGTCTGAAATGTCGGAAATTTGACTCCTGAGCGTGATTTTTAAGCCGAAATCTGACTCTCTGCACCTATTTTCAGTTTCAAATTACGACGTTTCATACCTAAAATATGCCAATTACTGAAAACGGCGATGGGTCATATTTTGCCAAAACCCCCCCTGCATTTTCAAAATGTCTGAAATGTTGGAAATTTGACTCCTGAGCGTGATTTTTGAGCCGAATTCTGACTCTCTGCACCTATTTTCAATTTCAAATTACGACTTTTTATACCAAAAATATGCCAATTACTGAAAACGGCGATGGGTCCCCGCCAAACACACACCGAAACTACGACGTTGGTACAACGTTCGAACAAGTTTTAACACCTCCTAACCAGTTATAACAACCAATATAGCAAGTTGTAACAATGTTCTAATACGTCATAAACACGTTAAGCCAAGCTGTAACAACTTTATTACAAGTTGTAACAAGCGGAAAATAGAGACAGTTTCGGTTTGTGTTTCCAGGGTCATACTTTGCCCAAACCCCCTTGCAGTTTTTAAAATGTCTGAAATGTCGGAAATTTGACTCCTGAGCGTGATTTTTTATCCGAATTCTGATTCTCTGCACCTATTTTCAGTTTCAAATTATGACTTTTCATACCAAAAAATATGCCAATTACTGAAAACGGCGATGGGTCATATTTTGGCCAAACCCCCCTGCAGTTTTCAAAATGTCTGAAATGTCCAAAATTTGACTCCTGAGCGTGATTTTTTATCCGAATTCTGACTCTCTACACCAATTTTCAGTTTCAAATTACGAAGTTTCATACCGAAAATATGCCAATTAATGTAAACGGCGTGGGTCATGTTTTGCCCAAACCCCCCTGCAGTTTTCAAAATGTCTGAAATGTCGGAAATTTGACTCCTGAGCGTGATTTTTTATCCGAATTCTGACTCTCTGCACCTATTTTCAGTTTCAAATTACGACTTTTTATACCGAAAATATGCCAATTACTGAAAACAGCGATGGGTCATATTTTGCCCAAACCCCCCTGCAGTTTTCAAAATGTCTGAAATGTCGGATATTTGACTCCTGAGCGTGATTTTTTATCCGAATTCTGACTCTCTGCACCTATTTTCAATTTCAAATTACGACTTTTTATAACGAAAATATGCCAATTACTGAAAACGGCGATGGGTCATATTTTGCCCAAACCCCCCTGCAGTTTTCAAAATTTCTGAAATGTCGGAAATTTGACTCCTGAGCGTGATTTTTGAGCCGAATTCTGACTCTCTGCACCTATTTTCAGTTTCTAATTACGACGTTTCATACCTAAAATATGCCAATTACTGTAAACGGCGATGGGTCATATTTTGCCCAAACCCCCCTGCAGTTATCAAAATGTCTGAAATGTCCGAAATTTGACTCCTGAGCGTGATTTTTTATCCGAATTCTGACTCTCTGCACCTATTTTCAGTTTCAAATTATGACTTTTTATACCGAAAATATACCAATTACTGAAAACAGCGATGGGTCATATTTTGCCCAAACCCCCCTGCAGTTTTCAAAATGTCTGAAATGTCGGAAATTTGACTCCTGAGCGTGATTTTTGAGCCAAATTCTGACTCTCTGCACCAATTTTCAGTTTCAAATTACGAAGTTTCATACCGAAAATATGCCAATTAATGTAAACGGCGAGGGTCATATTTTGCCCAAACCCCCTGCAGTTTTCAAAATGTCTGAAATGTCGGAAATTTGACTCCTGAGCGTGATTTTTTATCCGAATTCTGACTCTCTGCACCTATTTTCAGTGTCAAATTACGACTTTTTGTACCGAAAATATGACAATTACTGAAAACGGCGATGAGTCATGTTTTGCCCAAACCCCCCCCTGCAGTTTTCAAAATGTCTGAAATGTCGGAAATTTTACTCCTGTGCGTGATTTTTGAGCCGAATTCTGACTCTCTCCACCTATTTTCAGTTTCAAATTACGAAGTTTCATACCGAAAATATGCCAATTAATGTAAACGGCGAGGGTCATATTTTGCCCAAACCCCCCTGCAGTTTTCAAAATGTCTAAAATGTCGGAAATTTGACTCCTGAGCGTGATTTTTTATCCGAATTCTGACTCTCTGCACCTATTTTCTGTTTCAAATTACGACTTTTTATACCGAAAATATGCCAATTACTGAAAACGGCGATGGGTCATATATTGCCCAAACCCCCCTGCAGTTTTCAAAATGTCTGAAATGTCGGAAATTTGACTCCTGAGCGTGATTTTTGAGCCGAATTCTGGCTCTCTGCACCTATTTTCAGTTTCAAATTACGACGTTTCATACCTAAAATATGCCAATTACTGAAAACGGCGATGGGTCATATTATGCCAAAACCCCCCCTGCATTTTTAAAATGTCTGAAACGTTGGAAATTTGACTCCTGAGCGTGATTTTTGAGCCGCATTCTGACTCTCTGCACCTATTTTCAATTTCAAATTACGACTTTTTATACCAAAAATATGCCAATTACTGAAAACGGCAATGGGTCATACTTTGCCCAAACCCGCCTGCAGTTTTTAAAATGTCTGAAATGTCGGAAATTTGACTCCTGAGCGTGATTTTTTAACCGAATTCTGACTCTCTGCACCTATTTTCAGTTTCAAATTACGACTTTTTATACCGAAAATATGACAATTACTGAAAACGGCGATGGGTCATGTTTTGCCCAAACCCCCCTGCAGTTTTCAAAATGACTGAAATGTCGGAAATTTTACTCCTGTGCGTGATTTTTGAGCCGAATTCTGACTCTCTCCACCTTGTTTCAGTTTCAAATTACGAAGTTTCATACCGAAAATATGCCAATTAATGTAAACGGCGAGGGTCATATTTTGCCCAAACCCCCCTGCAGTTTTCAAAATGTCTGAAATGTCGGAAATTTGACTCCTGAGCGTGATTTTTTATCCGAATTCTGACTCTCTGCACTTATTTTCAGTTTCAAATTACGACTTTTTATACCGAAAATATGCCAATTACTGAAAACGTCGATGGGTCATGTTTTGCCCAAACCCCCCTGCAGTTTTCAAAATGTCTGAAATGTCGGAAATTTGACTCCTGTGCGTGATTTTTGAGTCGAATCCTGACTCTCTCCACCTATTTTCAGTTTCAAATTACGATGTTTCATACCGAAAATATGCCAATTACTGTAAACGGCGATGGGTCATATTTTGCCCAAACCCCCCTGCAGTTTTCAAAATGTCTAAAATGTCGGATATTTGACTCCTGAGCGTGATTTTTTATCCGAATTCTGACTCTCTGCACCTATTTTCAATTTCAAATTACGACTTTTTATAACGAAAATATGCCAATTACTGAAAACGGCGATGGGTCATATTTTGCCCAAACCCCCCTGCAGTTTTCAAAATGTCTGAAATGTCGGAAATTTGACTCCTGAGCGTGATTTTTTATCCGAATTCTGACTCTCTGCACCTATTTTCAGTTTCAAATTACGACTTTTTATACCGAAAATATGCCAATTACTGAAAACGGCGATGGGTCATATTTTGCCCAAACCCCCCTGCAGTTTTCAAAATGTCTCAAATGTCGGAAATTTGACTCCTGAGCGTGATTTTTGAGCCGAATTCTGACTCTCTGCACCAATTTTCAGTTTCAAATTACGAAGTTTCATACCGAAAATATGCCAATTAATGTAAACGGCGAGGGTCATGTTTTGCCCAAACCCCCCTGCAGTTTTCAAAATGTCTGAAATGTCGGAAATTTGACTCCTGAGCGTGATTTTTAAGCCGAAATCTGACTCTCTGCACCTATTTTCAGTTTCAAATTACGACGTTTCATACCTAAAATATGCCAATTACTGAAAACGGCGATGGGTCATATTTTGCCAAAACCCCCCCTGCATTTTCAAAATGTCTGAAATGTTGGCAATTTGACTCCTGAGCGTGATTTTTGAGCCGAATTCTGACTCTCTGCACCTATTTTCAGTTTCAAATTACGACTTTTTATACCGAAAATATGCCAATTACTGAAAACAGCGATGGGTCATATTTTGCCCAAACCCCCCTGCAGTTTTCAAAATGTCTGAAATGTCGGATATTTGACTCCTGAGCGTGATTTTTTATCCGAATTCTGACTCTCTGCACCTATTTTCAATTTCAAATTACGACTTTTTATAACGAAAATATGCCAATTACTGAAAACGGCGATGGGTCATATTTTGCCCAAACCCCCCTGCAGTTTTCAAAATTTCTGAAATGTCGGAAATTTGACTCCTGAGCGTGATTTTTGAGCCGAATTCTGACTCTCTGCACCAATTTTCAGTTTCAAATTACGAAGTTTCATACCAAAAATATGCCAATTAATGTAAACGGCGAGGGTCATGTTTTGCCCAAACCCCCCTGCAGTTTTCAAAATGTCTGAAATGTCGGAAATTTAACTCCTGAGCGTGATTTTTAAGCCGAAATCTGACTCTCTGCACCTATTTTCAGTTTCAAATTACGACGTTTCATACCTAAAATATGCCAATTACTGAAAACGGCAATGGGTCATATTTTGCCCAAACCCCCCTGCAGTTTTCAAAATGTCTGAAATGTCGAAAATTTTACTCCTGTGCGTGATTTTTTATCTGAATTCTGACTCTCTGCACCTATTTTCAGTTTCAAATTATGACTTTTCATACCAAAAAATATGCCAATTACTGAAAACGGCGATGGGTCATATTTTGGCCAAACCCCCCTGCAGTTTTCAAAATGTCTGAAATGCTGGAAATTTGACTCCTGAGCGTGATTTTTTATCCGAATTCTGACTCTCTGCACCTATCTTCAATTTCAAATTACGACGTTTCATACCGAAAATATGCCAATTACTGTAAACGGCGATGGGTCATATTTTGCCCAAACCCCCCTGCAGTTTTCAAAATGTCTGAAATGCCCGAAATTTGACTCCTGAGCATGATTTTTTATCCGAATTCTGACTCTCTGCACCTATTTTCAGTTTCAAATTACGACTTTTTATACCGAAAATATGCCAATTACTTAAAACAGCGATTGGTCATATTTTGCCCAAACCCCCCTGCAGTTTTCAAAATGTCTGAAATGTCGGAAATTTGACTCCTGAACGTTATTTTTTATCTATATCCTGACTCTCTGCACCTATTTTCAGTTTCAAATTACGACGTTTCATACCGAAAATATGCCAATTACTGTAAACGGCGATGGGTCATTTTTTGCCCAAACCCCCCTGCAGTTTTCAAAATGTCTGAAATGTCGGCAATTTGACTCCTGAGCGTGATTTTTGAGCCGAATTCTGACTCTCTGCACCTATTTTCAGTTTCTAATTACGACGTTTCATACCTAAAATATGCCAATTACTGTAAACGGCGATGGGTCATATTTTGCCCAAACCCCCCTGCAGTTATCAAAATGTCTGAAATGTCCGAAATTTGACTCCTGAGCGTGATTTTTTATCCGAATTCTGACTCTCTGCACCTATTTTCAGTTTCAAATTACGAATTTTTATACCGAAAATATACCAATTACTGAAAACAGCGATGGGTCATATTTTGCCCAAACCCCCCTGCAGTTTTCAAAATGTCTGAAATGTCGGAAATTTGACTCCTGAGCGTGATTTTTGAGCCGAATTCTGACTCTCTCCACCTATTTTCAGTTTCAAATTACGAAGTTTCATACCGAAAATATGCCAATTAATGTAAACGGCGAGGGTCATATTTTGCCCAAACCCCCCTGCAGTTTTCAAAATGTCAAAAATGTCGGAAATTTGACTCCTGAGCGTGATTTTTTATCCGAATTCTGACTCTCTGCACCTATTTTCTGTTTCAAATTACGACTTTTTATACCGAAAATATGCCAATTACTGAAAACGGCGATGGGTCATATATTGCCCAAACCCCCCTGCAGTTTTCAAAATGTCTGAAATGTCGGAAATTTGACTCCTGAGCGTGATTTTTGAGCCGAATTCTGGCTCTCTGCACCTATTTTCAGTTTCAAATTACGACGTTTCATACCTAAAATATGCCAATTACTGAAAACGGCGATGGGTCATATTATGCCAAAACCCCCCTGCATTTTTAAAATGTCTGAAACGTTGGAAATTTGACTCCTGAGCGTGATTTTTGAGCCGAATTCTGACTCTCTGCACCTATTTTCAATTTCAAATTACGACTTTTTATACCAAAAATATGCCAATTACTGAAAACGGCAATGGGTCATACTTTGCCCAAACCCGCCTGCAGTTTTTAAAATGTCTGAAATGTCGGAAATTTGACTCCTGAGCGTGATTTTTTAACCGAATTCTGACTCTCTGCACCTATTTTCAGTTTCAAATTACGACTTTTTATACCGAAAATATGACAATTACTGAAAACGGCGATGGGTCATGTTTTGCCCAAACCCCCCTGCAGTTTTCAAAATGACTGAAATGTCGGAAATTTTACTCCTGTGCGTGATTTTTGAGCGGAATTCTGACTCTCTCCACCTTGTTTCAGTTTCAAATTACGAAGTTTCATACCGAAAATATGCCAATTAATGTAAACGGCGAAGGTCATATTTTGCCCAAACCCCCCTGCAGTTTTCAAAATGTCTGAAATGTCGGAAATTTGACTCCTGAGCGTGATTTTTTATCCGAATTCTGACTCTCTGCACTTATTTTCAGTTTCAAATTACGACTTTTTATACCGAAAATATGCCAATTACTGAAAACGTCGATGGGTCATGTTTTGCCCAAACCCCCCTGCAGTTTTCAAAATGTCTGAAATGTCGGAAATTTGACTCCTGTGCGTGATTTTTGAGTCGAATCCTGACTCTCTCCACCTATTTTCAGTTTCAAATTACGATGTTTCATACCGAAAATATGCCAATTACTGTAAACGGCGATGGGTCATATTTTGCCCAAACCCCCCTGCAGTTTTCAAAATGTCTGAAATGTCGGATATTTGACTCCTGAGCGTGATTTTTTATCCGAATTCTGACTCTCTGCACCTATTTTCAATTTCAAATTACGACTTTTTATAACGAAAATATGCCAATTACTGAAAACGGCGATGGGTCATATTTTGCCCAAACCCCCCTGCAGTTTTCAAAATGTCTGAAATGTCGGAAATTTGACTCCTGAGCGTGATTTTTTATCCGAATTCTGACTCTCTGCACCTATTTTCAGTTTCAAATTACGACTTTTTATACCGAAAATATGCCAATTACTGAAAACGGCGATGGGTCATATTTTGCCCAAACCCCCCTGCAGTTTTCAAAATGTCTCAAATGTCGGAAATTTGACTCCTGAGAGTGATTTTTGAGCCGAATTCTGACTCTCTGCACCAATTTTCAGTTTCAAATTACGAAGTTTCATACCGAAAATATGCCAATTAATGTAAACGGCGAGGGTCATGTTTTGCCCAAACCCCCCTGCAGTTTTCAAAATGTCTGAAATGTCGGAAATTTGACTCCTGAGCGTGATTTTTTATCCGAATTCTGATTCTCTGCACCTATTTTCAGTTTCAAATTATGACTTTTCATACCAAAAAATATGCCAATTACTGAAAACGGCGATGGGTCATATTTTGGCCAAACCCCCCTGCAGTTTTCAAAATGTCTGAAATGTCCAAAATTTGACTCCTGAGCGTGATTTTTTATCCGAATTCTGACTCTCTGCACCAATTTTCAGTTTCAAATTACGAAGTTTCATACCGAAAATATGCCAATTAATGTAAACGGCGTGGGTCATGTTTTGCCCAAACCCCCCTGCAGTTTTCAAAATGTCTGAAATGTCGGCAATTTGACTCCTGAGCGTGATTTTTGAGCCGAATTCTGACTCTCTGCACCTATTTTCAGTTTCTAATTACGACGTTTCATACCTAAAATATGCCAATTACTGTAAACGGCGATGGGTCATATTTTGCCCAAACCCCCCTGCAGTTATCAAAATGTCTGAAATGTCCGAAATTTGACTCCTGAGCGTGATTTTTTATCCGAATTCTGACTCTCTGCACCTATTTTCAGTTTCAAATTACGACTTTTTATACCGAAAATATACCAATTACTGAAAACAGCGATGGGTCATATTTTGCCCAAACCCCCCTGCAGTTTTCAAAATGTCTGAAATGTCGGAAATTTGACTCCTGAGCGTGATTTTTGAGCCGAATTCTGACTCTCTGCACCAATTTTCAGTTTCAAATTACGAAGTTTCATACCGAAAATATGCCAATTAATGTAAACGGCGAGGGTCATATTTTGCCCAAACCCCCTGCAGTTTTCAAAATGTCTGAAATGTCGGAAATTTGACTCCTGAGCGTGATTTTTTATCCGAATTCTGACTCTCTGCACCTATTTTCAGTGTCAAATTACGACTTTTTGTACCGAAAATATGACAATTACTGAAAACGGCGATGAGTCATGTTTTGCCCAAACCCCCCCCTGCAGTTTTCAAAATGTCTGAAATGTCGGAAATTTTACTCCTGTGCGTGATTTTTGAGCCGAATTCTGACTCTCTCCACCTATTTTCAGTTTCAAATTACGAAGTTTCATACCGAAAATATGCCAATTAATGTAAACGGCGAGGGTCATATTTTGCCCAAACCCCCCTGCAGTTTTCAAAATGTCAAAAATGTCGGAAATTTGACTCCTGAGCGTGATTTTTTTTCCGAATTCTGACTCTCTGCACCTATTTTCTGTTTCAAATTACGACTTTTTATACCGAAAATATGCCAATTACTGAAAACGGCGATGGGTCATATATTGCCCAAACCCCCCTGCAGTTTTCAAAATGTCTGAAATGTCGGAAATTTGACTCCTGAGCGTGATTTTTGAGCCGAATTCTGGCTCTCTGCACCTATTTTCAGTTTCAAATTACGACGTTTCATACCTAAAATATGCCAATTACTGAAAACGGCGATGGGTCATATTATGCCAAAACCCCCCTGCATTTTTAAAATGTCTGAAACGTTGGAAATTTGACTCCTGAGCGTGATTTTTGAGCCGAATTCTGACTCTCTGCACCTATTTTCAATTTCAAATTACGACTTTTTATACCAAAAATATGCCAATTACTGAAAACGGCAATGGGTCATACTTTGCCCAAACCCGCCTGCAGTTTTTAAAATGTCTGAAATGTCGGAAATTTGACTCCTGAGCGTGATTTTTTAACCGAATTCTGACTCTCTGCACCTATTTTCAGTTTCAAATTACGACTTTTTATACCGAAAATATGACAATTACTGAAAACGGCGATGGGTCATGTTTTGCCCAAACCCCCCTGCAGTTTTCAAAATGACTGAAATGTCGGAAATTTTACTCCTGTGCGTGATTTTTGAGCGGAATTCTGACTCTCTCCACCTTGTTTCAGTTTCAAATTACGAAGTTTCATACCGAAAATATGCCAATTAATGTAAACGGCGAAGGTCATATTTTGCCCAAACCCCCCTGCAGTTTTCAAAATGTCTGAAATGTCGGAAATTTGACTCCTGAGCGTGATTTTTTATCCGAATTCTGACTCTCTGCACTTATTTTCAGTTTCAAATTACGACTTTTTATACCGAAAATATGCCAATTACTGAAAACGTCGATGGGTCATGTTTTGCCCAAACCCCCCTGCAGTTTTCAAAATGTCTGAAATGTCGGAAATTTGACTCCTGTGCGTGATTTTTGAGTCGAATCCTGACTCTCTCCACCTATTTTCAGTTTCAAATTACGATGTTTCATACCGAAAATATGCCAATTACTGTAAACGGCGATGGGTCATATTTTGCCCAAACCCCCCTGCAGTTTTCAAAATGTCTGAAATGTCGGATATTTGACTCCTGAGTGTGATTTTTTATCCGAATTCTGACTCTCTGCACCTATTTTCAGTTTCAAATTACGACTTTTTATACCGAAAATATGCCAATTACTGAAAACGGCGATGGGTCATATTTTGCCCAAACCCCCCTGCAGTTTTCAAAATGTCTCAAATGTCGGAAATTTGACTCCTGAGCGTGATTTTTTAACCGAATTCTGACTCTCTGCACCAATTTTCAGTTTCAAATTACGAAGTTTCATACCGAAAATATGCCAATTAATGTAAACGGCGAGGGTCATGTTTTGCCCAAACCCCCCTGCAGTTTTCAAAATGTCTGAAATGTCGGAAATTTGACTCCTGAGCGTGATTTTTTATCCGAATTCTGATTCTCTGCACCTATTTTCAGTTTCAAATTATGACTTTTCATACCAAAAAATATGCCAATTACTGAAAACGGCGATGGGTCATATTTTGGCCAAACCCCCCTGCAGTTTTCAAAATGTCTGAAATGTCCAAAATTTGACTCCTGAGCGTGATTTTTTATCCGAATTCTGACTCTCTGCACCAATTTTCAGTTTCAAATTACGAAGTTTCATACCGAAAATATGCCAATTAATGTAAACGGCGTGGGTCATGTTTTGCCCAAACCCCCCTGCAGTTTTCAAAATGTCTGAAATGTCGGAAATTTGACTCCTGAGCGTGATTTTTTATCCGAATTCTGACTCTCTGCACCTATTTTCAGTTTCAAATTACGACTTTTTATACCGAAAATATGCCAATTACTGAAAACAGCGATGGGTCATATTTTGCCCAAACCCCCCTGCAGTTTTCAAAATGTCTGAAATGTCGGATATTTGACTCCTGAGCGTGATTTTTTATCCGAATTCTGACTCTCTGCACCTATTTTCAATTTCAAATTACGACTTTTTATAACGAAAATATGCCAATTACTGAAAACGGCGATGGGTCATATTTTGCCCAAACCCCCCTGCAGTTTTCAAAATTTCTGAAATGTCGGAAATTTGACTCCTGAGCGTGATTTTTGAGCCGAATTCTGACTCTCTGCACCAATTTTCAGTTTCAAATTACGAAGTTTCATACCGAAAATATGACAATTAATGTAAACGGCGAGGGTCATGTTTTGCCCAAACCCCCCTGCAGTTTTCAAAATGTCTGAAATGTCGGAAATTTGACTCCTGAGCGTGATTTTTAAGCCGAAATCTGACTCTCTGCACCTATTTTCAGTTTCAAATTACGACGTTTCATACCTAAAATATGCCAATTACTGATAACGGCAATGGGTCATATTTTGCCAAAACCCCCCCTGCATTTTCAAAATGTCTGAAATGTTGGAAATTTGACTCCTGAGCATGATTTTTGAGCCGAATTCTGACTCTCTGCACCTATTTTCAATTTCAAATTACGATTTTTATACCAAAAATATGCCAGTTACTGAAAACGGCGATGGGTCATATTTTGCCCAAACCCCCCTGCAGTTTTCAAAATGTCTGAAATGTCGAAAATTTTACTCCTGTGCGTGATTTTTTATCTGAATTCTGACTCTCTGCACCTATTTTCAGTTTCAAATTATGACTTTTCAAACCAAAAAATATGCCAATTACTGAAAACGGCGATGGGTCATATTTTGGCCAAACCCCCCTGCAGTTTTCAAAATGTCTGAAATGTCGGAAATTTGACTCCTGAACGTGATTTTTTATCTATATCCTGACTCTCTGCACCTATTTTCAGTTTCAAATTACGACGTTTCATACCGAAAATATGCCAATTACTGTAAACGGCGATGGGTCATTTTTTGCCCAAACCCCCCTGCAGTTTTCAAAATGTCTGAAATGTCGGAAATTTGACTCCTGAGCGTGATTTTTGAGCCGAATTCTGACTCTCTGCACCATTTTTCAGTTTCTAATTACGACGTTTCATACCTAAAATATGCCAATTACTGTAAACGGCGATGGGTCATATTTTGCCCAAACCCCCCTGCAGTTTTCAAAATGTCTGAAATGTCGGAAATTTGACTCCTGAGCGTGATTTTTGAGCCGAATTCTGACTCTCTGCACCAATTTTCAGTTTCAAATTACGAAGTTTCATACCGAAAATATGCCAATTAATGTAAACGGCGAGGGTCATATTTTGCCCAAACCCCCTGCAGTTTTCAAAATGTCTGAAATGTCGGAAATTTGACTCCTGAGCGTGATTTTTTATCCGAATTCTGACTCTCTGCACCTATTTTCAGTGTCAAATTACGACTTTTTGTACCGAAAATATGACAATTACTGAAAACGGCGATGAGTCATGTTTTGCCCAAACCCCCCCCTGCAGTTTTCAAAATGTCTGAAATGTCGGAAATTTTACTCCTGTGCGTGATTTTTGAGCCGAATTCTGACTGTCTCCACCTATTTTCAGTTTCAAATTACGAAGTTTCATACCGAAAATATGCCAATTAATGTAAACGGCGATGGTCATATTTTGCCCAAACCCCCCTGCAGTTTTCAAAATGTCTAAAATGTCGGAAATTTGACTCCTGAGCGTGATTTTTTATCCGAATTCTGACTCTCTGCACCTATTTTCTGTTTCAAATTACGACTTTTTATACCGAAAATATGCCAATTACTGAAAACGGCGATGGGTCATATATTGCCCAAACCCCCCTGCAGTTTTCAAAATGTCTGAAATGTCGGAAATTTGACTCCTGAGCGTGATTTTTGAGCCGAATTCTGGCTCTCTGCACCTATTTTCAGTTTCAAATTACGACGTTTCATACCTAAAATATGCCAATTACTGAAAACGGCGATGGGTCATATTATGCCAAAACCCCCCCTGCATTTTTAAAATGTCTGAAACGTTGGAAATTTGACTCCTGAGCGTGATTTTTGAGCCGAATTCTGACTCTCTGCTCCTATTTTCAATTTCAAATTACGACTTTTTATACCAAAAATATGCCAATTACTGAAAACGGCAATGGGTCATACTTTGCCCAAACCTGCCTGCAGTTTTTAAAATGTCTGAAATGTCGGAAATTTGACTCCTGAGCGTGATTTTTTAACCGAATTCTGACTCTCTCCACCTTGTTTCAGTTTCAAATTACGAAGTTTCATACCGAAAATATGCCAATTAATGTAAACGGCGAGGGTCATATTTTGGCCAAACCCCCCTGCAGTTTTCAAAATGTCTGAAATGTCGGAAATTTGACTCCTGAGCGTGATTTTTTATCCGAATTCTGACTCTCTGCACTTATTTTCAGTTTCAAATTACGACTTTTTATACCGAAAATATGCCAATTACTGAAAACGTCGATGGGTCATGTTTTGCCCAAACCCCCCTGCAGTTTTCAAAATGTCTGAAATGTCGGAAATTTGACTCCTGTGCGTGATTTTTGAGTCGAATCCTGACTCTCTCCACCTATTTTCAGTTTCAAATTACGATGTTTCATACCGAAAATATGCCAATTACTGTAAACGGCGATGGGTCATATTTTGCCCAAACCCCCCTGCAGTTTTCAAAATGTCTGAAATGTCGGATATTTGACTCCTGAGCGTGATTTTTTATCCGAATTCTGACTCTCTGCACCTATTTTCAATTTCAAATTACGACTTTTTATAACGAAAATATGCCAATTACTGAAAACGGCGATGGGTCATATTTTGCCCAAACCCCCCTGCAGTTTTCAAAATGTCTGAAATGTCGGAAATTTGACTCCTGAGCGTGATTTTTTATCCGAATTCTGACTCTCTGCACCTATTTTCAGTTTCAAATTACGACTTTTTATACCGAAAATATGCCAATTACTGAAAACAGCGATGGGTCATATTTTGCCCAAACCCCCCTGCAGTTTTCAAAATGTCTCAAATGTCGGAAATTTGACTCCTGAGCGTGATTTTTGAGCCGAATTCTGACTCTCTGCACCAATTTTCAGTTTCAAATTACGAAGTTTCATACCGAAAATATGCCAATTAATATAAACGGCGAGGGTCATATTTTGCCCAAACCCCCCTGCAGTTTTCAAAATGTCTGAAATGTCGAAAATTTTACTCGTGTGCGTGATTTTTTATCTGAATTCTGACTCTCTGCACCTATTTTCAGTTTCAAATTATGACTTTTCATACCAAAAAATATGCCAATTACTGAAAACGGCGATGGGTCATATTTTGGCCAAACCCCCGTGCAGTTTTCAAAATGTCAGAAATGCCGGAAATTTGACTCCTGAGCGTGATTTTTTATCCGAATTCTGACTCTCTGCACCTATCTTCAATTTCAAATTACGACGTTTCATACCGAAAATATGCCAATTACTGTAAACGGCGATGGGTCATATTTTGCCCAAACCCCCCTGCAGTTTTCAAAATGTCTGAAATGCCCGAAATTTGACTCCTGAGCGTGATTTTTTATCCGAATTCTGACTCTCTGCACCTATTTTCAGTTTCAAATTACGACTTTTTATACCGAAAATATGCCACTTACTTAAAACAGCGATAGGTCATATTTTGCCCAAACCCCCCTGCAGTTTTCAAAATGTCTGAAATGTCGGAAATTTGACTCCTGAACGTGATTTTTTATCTATATCCTGACTCTCTGCACCTATTTTCAGTTTCAAATTACGACGTTTCATACCGAAAATATGCCAATTACTGTAAACGGCGATGGGTCATTTTTTGCCCAAACCCCCCTGCAGGTTTCAAAATGTCGGAAATTTGACTCCTGAGCGTGATTTTTGAGCCGAATTCTGACTCTCTGCACCTATGTTCAGTTTCTAATTACGACGTTTCATACCTAAAATATGCCAATTACTGAAAACGGCGATAGTCATATTTTGCCCAAACCCCCCTGCAGTTTTTAAACTGTCTTAAATGTCGGAAATTTGACTCCTGAGCGTGATTTTTGAGCCGAATTCTGACTTTCTGCACCTATTTTCAGTTTCAAATTACGACGTTTCATACCGAAAATATGCCAATTACTGTAAACGGCGATTGGTCATATTTTGCCCAAATCCCCCCTGCAGTTTTCAATATGTCTGAAATGTCGGAAATTTGACTCCTGAGCGTGATTTTCTAGCCGAATTCTGATTCTCTGCACCTATTTTAAGTTTCAAATTACGACCTTTCATACCGAAAATATGCCAATTACTTAAAACGGCGATGGGTCATATTTTGCCCAAACCCCCCTGCAGTTTTCAAAATGTCTGAAATGTCCGAAATTTGACTCCAGAGCGTGATTTTTTATCCGAATTCTGACTCTCTGCACCTATTTTCAGTTTCAATTTACGACTTTTTATACCGAAAATATGCCAATTACTGAAAACAGCGATGGGTCATATTTTGCCCAAACCCCCCTGCAGTTTTCAAAATGTCTCAAATGTCGGAAATTTGACTCCTGAGCGTGATTTTTGAGCCGAATTCTGACTCTCTGCACCAATTTTCAGTTTCAAATTACGACTTTTTATACCGAAAATATGACAATTACTGAAAACGGCGATGGGTCATGTTTTGCCCAAACCCCCCTGCAGTTTTCAAAATGTCTGAAATGTCGGAAATTTTACTCCTGTGCGTGATTTTTTATCTGAATTCTGACTCTCTGCACCTATTTTCAGTTTCAAATTATGACTTTTCGTACCAAAAAATATGCCAATTACTGAAAACGGCGATGGGTCATATTTTGGCCAAACCCCCCTGCAGTTTTCAAAATGTCTGAAATGCCGGAAATTTGACTCCTGAGCGTGATTTTTTATCCGAATTCTGACTCTCTGCACCTATCTTCAATTTCAAATTATGATGTTTCATACCGAAAATATGCCAATTACTGTAAACGGCGATGGGTCATATTTTGCCCAAACCCCCCTGCAGTTTTCAAAATGTCTGAAATGTCCGAAATTTGACTCCTGAGCGTGATTTTTTATCCGAATTCTGACTCTCTGCACCTATTTTCAGTTTCAAATTACGACTTTTTATACCGAAAATATGCCAATTACTTAAAACAGCGATGGGTCATATTTTGCCCAAACCCCCCTGCAGTTTTCAAAATGTCTGAAATGTCGGAAATTTGACTCCTGAACGTGATTTTTGATCTATATCCTGACTCTCTGCACCTATTTTCAGTTTCAAATTACGACGTTTCATACCGAAAATATGCCAATTACTTTAAACGGCGATGGGTCATTTTTTGCCCCAACCCCCCTGCAGTTTTCAAAATGTCTGAAATGTCGGAAATTTGACTCCTGAGCGTGATTTTTGAGCCGAATTCTGACTCTCTGCACCTATTTTCAGTTTCTACTTACGACGTTTCATACCTAAAATATGCCAATTACTGAAAACGGCGATAGTCATATTTTGCCCAAACCCCCCTGCAGTTTTTAAACTGTCGGAAATGTCGGAAATTTGACTCCTGAGCGTGATTTTTGAGCCGAATTCTGACTTTCTGCACCTATTTTCAGTTTCAAATTACGACATTTCATACCGAAAATATGCCAATTACTGTAAACGGCGATTGGTCATATTTTGCCCAAACCCCCCCCCCCCCCTGCAGTTTTCAATATGTCTGAAATGTCGGAAATTTGACTCCTGAGCGTGATTTTCTAGCCGAATTCTGATTCTCTGCACCTATTTTAAGTTTCAAATTACGACGTTTCATTCCGAAAATATGCCAATTACTGTAAACGGCGATTGGTCATGTTTTGCCCAAACCCCCCTGCAGTTTTCAAAATGTCTGAAATGTCGGAAATTTGACTCCTGAGCGTGATTTTTGAGCCGAATTCTGACTCTCTGCACCTATTTTCAGTTTTAAATTACGACTTTTTATACCGAAAATATGCCAATTACTGAAAACGGCGATGGGTCATGTTTTGCCCAAACCCCCCTGCAGATTTCAAAATGTCTGAAATGTCGGAAATTTGACTCCTGTGCGTGATTTTTGAGCCGAATTCTGACTCTCTCCACCTATTTTCAGTTTCAAGTTACGACGTTTCATACCGAAAATATGCCAATTACTGTAAACGGCGATGGGTCATATTTTGCCCAAACCCCCCTCCAGTTTTCAAAATGTCTGAAATGTCGGAAATTTGACTCCTGAGCGTGATTTTTGAGCCGAATTCTGACTCTCAGACCTAATTTCAGTTTCAAATTACGACTTTTTATACCGATAATATGTAAATTACTGAAAACAGCGATGGGTCTTATTTTGCCCAAATCCCCCTGCAGTTTTCAAAATGTCTGAAATGTCGGAAATTTGACTCCTGAGCGTGATTTTTGGGCCGAATTCTGACTCTCTGCACCTATTTTCAGTTTCAAATTACGACGTTTCATACCTAAAATATGCCAATTACTGAAAACGGCGATGGGTCATGTTTTGCCCAAACCCCCCTGCAGTTTTCAAAATGACTGAAATGTCGGAAATTTTACTCCTGTGCGTGATTTTTGAGCCGAATTCTGACTCTCTCCACCTTGTTTCAGTTTCAAATTACGAAGTTTCATACCGAAAATATGCCAATTAATGTAAACGGCGAGGGTCATATTTTGCCCAAACCCCCCTGCAGTTTTCAAAATGTCTGAAATGTCGGAAATTTGACTCCTGAGCGTGATTTTTTATCCGAATTCTGACTCTCTGCACTTATTTTCAGTTTCAAATTACGACTTTTTATACCGAAAATATGCCAATTACTGAAAACGTCGATGGGTCATGTTTTGCCCAAACCCCCCTGCAGTTTTCAAAATGTCTGAAATGTCGGAAATTTGACTCCTGTGCGTGATTTTTGAGTCGAATCCTGACTCTCTGCACCTATTTTCAGTTTCAAATTACGACGTTTCATAGCTAAAATATGCCAATTACTGAAAACGGCGATGGGTCATGTTTTGCCCAAACCCCCCTGCAGTTTTCAAAATGACTGAAATGTCGGAAATTTTACTCCTGTGCGTGATTTTTGAGCCGAATTCTGACTTTCTGCACCTATTTTCAGTTTCAAATTACGACGTTTCATACCGAAAATATGCCAATTACTGTAAACGGCGATTGGTCATATTTTGCCCAAATCCCCCCTGCAGTTTTCAATATGTCTGAAATGTCGGAAATTTGACTCCTGAGCGTGATTTTCTAGCCGAATTCTGATTCTCTGCACCTATTTTAAGTTTCAAATTACGACCTTTCATACCGAAAATATGCCAATTACTTAAAACGGCGATGGGTCATATTTTGCCCAAACCCCCCTGCAGTTTTCAAAATGTCTGAAATGTCCGAAATTTGACTCCAGAGCGTGATTTTTTATCCGAATTCTGACTCTCTGCACCTATTTTCAGTTTCAATTTACGACTTTTTATACCGAAAATATGCCAATTACTGAAAACACCGATGGGTCATATTTTGCCCAAACCCCCCTGCAGTTTTCAAAATGTCTCAAATGTCGGAAATTTGACTCCTGAGCGTGATTTTTGAGCCGAATTCTGACTCTCTGCACCAATTTTCAGTTTCAAATTACGACTTTTTATACCGAAAATATGACAATTACTGAAAACGGCGATGGGTCATGTTTTGCCCAAACCCCCCTGCAGTTTTCAAAATGTCTGAAATGTCGGAAATTTTACTCCTGTGCGTGATTTTTTATCTGAATTCTGACTCTCTGCACCTATTTTCAGTTTCAAATTATGACTTTTCGTACCAAAAAATATGCCAATTACTGAAAACGGCGATGGGTCATATTTTGGCCAAACCCCCCTGCAGTTTTCAAAATGTCTGAAATGCCGGAAATTTGACTCCTGAGCGTGATTTTTTATCCGAATTCTGACTCTCTGCACCTATCTTCAATTTCAAATTATGATGTTTCATACCGAAAATATGCCAATTACTGTAAACGGCGATGGGTCATATTTTGCCCAAACCCCCCTGCAGTTTTCAAAATGTCTGAAATGTCCGAAATTTGACTCCTGAGCGTGATTTTTTATCCGAATTCTGACTCTCTGCACCTATTTTCAGTTTCAAATTACGACTTTTTATACCGAAAATATGCCAATTACTTAAAACAGCGATGGGTCATATTTTGCCCAAACCCCCCTGCAGTTTTCAAAATGTCTGAAATGTCGGAAATTTGACTCCTGAACGTGATTTTTGATCTATATCCTGACTCTCTGCACCTATTTTCAGTTTCAAATTACGACGTTTCATACCGAAAATATGCCAATTACTTTAAACGGCGATGGGTCATTTTTTGCCCCAACCCCCCTGCAGTTTTCAAAATGTCTGAAATGTCGGAAATTTGACTCCTGAGCGTGATTTTTGAGCCGAATTCTGACTCTCTGCACCTATTTTCAGTTTCTACTTACGACGTTTCATACCTAAAATATGCCAATTACTGAAAACGGCGATAGTCATATTTTGCCCAAACCCCCCTGCAGTTTTTAAACTGTCGGAAATGTCGGAAATTTGACTCCTGAGCGTGATTTTTGAGCCGAATTCTGACTTTCTGCACCTATTTTCAGTTTCAAATTACGACATTTCATACCGAAAATATGCCAATTACTGTAAACGGCGATTGGTCATATTTTGCCCAAACCCCCCCCCCCCTGCAGTTTTCAATATGTCTGAAATGTCGGAAATTTGACTCCTGAGCGTGATTTTCTAGCCGAATTCTGATTCTCTGCACCTATTTTAAGTTTCAAATTACGACGTTTCATTCCGAAAATATGCCAATTACTGTAAACGGCGATTGGTCATGTTTTGCCCAAACCCCCCTGCAGTTTTCAAAATGTCTGAAATGTCGGAAATTTGACTCCTGAGCGTGATTTTTGAGCCGAATTCTGACTCTCTGCACCTATTTTCAGTTTTAAATTACGACTTTTTATACCGAAAATATGCCAATTACTGAAAACGGCGATGGGTCATGTTTTGCCCAAACCCCCCTGCAGATTTCAAAATGTCTGAAATGTCGGAAATTTGACTCCTGTGCGTGATTTTTGAGCCGAATTCTGACTCTCTCCACCTATTTTCAGTTTCAAGTTACGACGTTTCATACCGAAAATATGCCAATTACTGTAAACGGCGATGGGTCATATTTTGCCCAAACCCCCCTCCAGTTTTCAAAATGTCTGAAATGTCGGAAATTTGACTCCTGAGCGTGATTTTTGAGCCGAATTCTGACTCTCAGACCTAATTTCAGTTTCAAATTACGACTTTTTATACCGATAATATGTCAATTACTGAAAACAGCGATGGGTCTTATTTTGCCCAAATCCCCCTGCAGTTTTCAAAATGTCTGAAATGTCGGAAATTTGACTCCTGAGCGTGATTTTTGGGCCGAATTCTGACTCTCTGCACCTATTTTCAGTTTCAAATTACGACGTTTCATACCTAAAATATGCCAATTACTGAAAACGGCGATGGGTCATGTTTTGCCCAAACCCCCCTGCAGTTTTCAAAATGACTGAAATGTCGGAAATTTTACTCCTGTGCGTGATTTTTGAGCCGAATTCTGACTCTCTCCACCTTGTTTCAGTTTCAAATTACGAAGTTTCATACCGAAAATATGCCAATTAATGTAAACGGCGAGGGTCATATTTTGCCCAAACCCCCCTGCAGTTTTCAAAATGTCTGAAATGTCGGAAATTTGACTCCTGAGCGTGATTTTTTATCCGAATTCTGACTCTCTGCACTTATTTTCAGTTTCAAATTACGACTTTTTATACCGAAAATATGCCAATTACTGAAAACGTCGATGGGTCATGTTTTGCCCAAACCCCCCTGCAGTTTTCAAAATGTCTGAAATGTCGGAAATTTGACTCCTGTGCGTGATTTTTGAGTCGAATCCTGACTCTCTCCACCTATTTTCAGTTTCAAATTACGAAGTTTCATACCGAAAATATGCCAATTACTGTAAACAGCGATGGGTCATATTTTGCCCAAACCCCCCTGCAGTTTTCAAAATGTCTGAAATGTCGGATATTTGACTCCTGAGCGTGATTTTTTATCCGAATTCTGACTCTCTGCACCTATTTTCAATTTCAAATTACGACTTTTTATAACGAAAATATGCCAATTACTGAAAACGGCGATGGGTCATATTTTGCCCAAACCCCCCTGCAGTTTTCAAAATGTCTGAAATGTCGGAAATTTGACTCCTGAGCGTGATTTTTTATCCGAATTCTGACTCTCTGCACCTATTTTCAGTTTCAAATTACGACTTTTTATACCGAAAATATGCCAATTACTGAAAACAGCGATGGGTCATATTTTGCCCAAACCCCCCTGCAGTTTTCAAAATGTCTCAAATGTCGGAAATTTGACTCCTGAGCGTGATTTTTTATCCGAATTCTGACTCTCTGCACCTATTTTCAGTTTCAAATTACGACTTTTTATACCGAAAATATGCCAATTACTGAAAACAGCGATGGGTCATATTTTGCCCAAACCCCCCTGCAGTTTTCAAAATGTCTGAAATGTCGGAAATTTGACTCCTGAGCGTGATTTTTGGGCCGAATTCTGACTCTCTGCACCTATTTTCAGTTTCAAATTACGACGTTTCATACCTAAAATATGCCAATTACTGAAAACGGCGATGGGTCATGTTTTGCCCAAACCCCCCTGCAGTTTTCAAAATGACTGAAATGTCGGAAATTTTACTCCTGTGCGTGATTTTTGAGCCGAATTCTGACTCTCTCCACCTTGTTTCAGTTTCAAATTACGAAGTTTCATACCGAAAATATGCCAATTAATGTAAACGGCGAGGGTCATATTTTGCCCAAACCCCCCTGCAGTTTTCAAAATGTCTGAAATGTCGGAAATTTGACTCCTGAGCGTGATTTTTTATCCGAATTCTGACTCTCTGCACTTATTTTCAGTTTCAAATTACGACTTTTTATACCGAAAATATGCCAATTACTGAAAACGACGATGGGTCATGTTTTGCCCAAACCCCCCTGCAGTTTTCAAAATGTCTGAAATGTCGGAAATTTGACTCCTGTGCGTGATTTTTGAGTCGAATCCTGACTCTCTCCACCTATTTTCAGTTTCAAATTGCGACTTTTTATACCGAAAATATGCCAATTACTGTAAACGGCGATTGGTCATGTTTTGCCCAAACCCCCCTGCAGTTTTCAAAATGTCTGAAATGTCGGAAATTTGACTCCTGAGCGTGATTTTTGAGCCGAATTCTGACTCTCTGCACCTATTTTCAGTTTTAAATTACGACTTTTTATACCGAAAATATGCCAATTACTGAAAACGGCGATGGGTCATGTTTTGCCCAAACCCCCCTGCAGATTTCAAAATGTCTGAAATGTCGGAAATTTGACTCCTGTGCGTGATTTTTGAGCCGAATTCTGACTCTCTCCACCTATTTTCAGTTTCAAGTTACGACGTTTCATACCGAAAATATGCCAATTACTGTAAACGGCGATGGGTCATATTTTGCCCAAACCCCCCTCCAGTTTTCAAAATGTCTGAAATGTCGGAAATTTGACTCCTGAGCGTGATTTTTGAGCCGAATTCTGACTCTCAGACCTAATTTCAGTTTCAAATTACGACTTTTTATACCGATAATATGTCAATTACTGAAAACAGCGATGGGTCTTATTTTGCCCAAATCCCCCTGCAGTTTTCAAAATGTCTGAAATGTCGGAAATTTGACTCCTGAGCGTGATTTTTGGGCCGAATTCTGACTCTCTGCACCTATTTTCAGTTTCAAATTACGACGTTTCATACCTAAAATATGCCAATTACTGAAAACGGCGATGGGTCATGTTTTGCCCAAACCCCCCTGCAGTTTTCAAAATGACTGAAATGTCGGAAATTTTACTCCTGTGCGTTATTTTTGAGCCGAATTCTGACTCTCTCCACCTTGTTTCAGTTTCAAATTACGAAGTTTCATACCGAAAATATGCCAATTAATGTAAACGGCGAGGGTCATATTTTGCCCAAACCCCCCTGCAGTTTTCAAAATGTCTGAAATGTCGGAAATTTGACTCCTGAGCGTGATTTTTTATCCGAATTCTGACTCTCTGCACTTATTTTCAGTTTCAAATTACGACTTTTTATACCGAAAATATGCCAATTACTGAAAACGTCGATGGGTCATGTTTTGCCCAAACCCCCCTGCAGTTTTCAAAATGTCTGAAATGTCGGAAATTTGACTCCTGTGCGTGATTTTTGAGTCGAATCCTGACTCTCTCCACCTATTTTCAGTTTCAAATTACGAAGTTTCATACCGAAAATATGCCAATTACTGTAAACGGCGATGGGTCATATTTTGCCCAAACCCCCCTGCAGTTTTCAAAATGTCTGAAATGTCGGATATTTGACTCCTGAGCGTGATTTTTTATCCGAATTCTGACTCTCTGCACCTATTTTCAATTTCAAATTACGACTTTTTATAACGAAAATATGCCAATTACTGAAAACGGCGATGGGTCATATTTTGCCCAAACCCCCCTGCAGTTTTCAAAATGTCTGAAATGTCGGAAATTTGACTCCTGAGCGTGATTTTTTATCCGAATTCTGACTCTCTGCACCTATTTTCAGTTTCAAATTACGACTTTTTATACCGAAAATATGCCAATTACTGAAAACAGCGATGGGTCATATTTTGCCCAAACCCCCCTGCAGTTTTCAAAATGTCTCAAATGTCGGAAATTTGACTCCTGAGCGTGATTTTTTATCCGAATTCTGACTCTCTGCACCTATTTTCAGTTTCAAATTACGACTTTTTATACCGAAAATATGCCAATTACTGAAAACAGCGATGGGTCATATTTTGCCCAAACCCCCCTGCAGTTTTCAAAATGTCTGAAATGTCGGAAATTTGACTCCTGAGCGTGATTTTTGGGCCGAATTCTGACTCTCTGCACCTATTTTCAGTTTCAAATTACGACGTTTCATACCTAAAATATGCCAATTACTGAAAACGGCGATGGGTCATGTTTTGCCCAAACCCCCCTGCAGTTTTCAAAATGACTGAAATGTCGGAAATTTTACTCCTGTGCGTGATTTTTGAGCCGAATTCTGACTCTCTCCACCTTGTTTCAGTTTCAAATTACGAAGTTTCATACCGAAAATATGCCAATTAATGTAAACGGCGAGGGTCATATTTTGCCCAAACCCCCCTGCAGTTTTCAAAATGTCTGAAATGTCGGAAATTTGACTCCTGAGCGTGATTTTTTATCCGAATTCTGACTCTCTGCACTTATTTTCAGTTTCAAATTACGACTTTTTATACCGAAAATATGCCAATTACTGAAAACGACGATGGGTCATGTTTTGCCCAAACCCCCCTGCAGTTTTCAAAATGTCTGAAATGTCGGAAATTTGACTCCTGTGCGTGATTTTTGAGTCGAATCCTGACTCTCTCCACCTATTTTCAGTTTAAAATTACGATGTTTCATACCGAAAATATGCCAATTACTGTAAACGGCGATTGGTCATATTTTGCCCAAACCCCCCTGCAGTTTTCAAAATGTCTGAAATGTCGGATATTTGACTCCTGAGCGTGATTTTTTATCCGAATTCTGACTCTCTGCACCTATTTTCAATGTCAAATTACGACTTTTTATAACGAAAATATGCCAATTACTGAAAACGGCGATGGGTCATATTTTGCCCAAACCCCCCTGCAGTTTTCAAAATGTCTGAAATGTCGGAAATTTGACTCCTGAGCGTGATTTTTTATCCGAATTCTGACTCTCTGCACCTATTTTCAGTTTCAAATTACGACTTTTTATACCGAAAATATGCCAATTACTGAAAACAGCGATGGGTCATATTTTGCCCAAACCCCCCTGCAGTTTTCAAAATGTCTCAAATGTCGGAAATTTGACTCCTGAGCGTGATTTTTTATCCGAATTCTGACTCTCTGCACCTATTTTCAGTTTCAAATTACGACTTTTTATACCGAAAATATGCCAATTACTGAAAACAGCGATGGGTCATATTTTGCCCAAACCCTCCTGCAGTTTTCAAAATGTCTCAAATGTTGGAAATTTGACTCCTGAGCGTGATTTTTGAGCCGAATTCTGACTCTCTGCACCAATTTTCAGTTTCAAATTACGAAGTTTCATACCGAAAATATGCCAATTAATGTAAACGGCGAGGGTCATATTTTGCCCAAACCCCCCTGCAGTTTTCAAAATGTCTGAAATGTCGAAAATTTTACTCGTGTGCGTGATTTTTTATCTGAATTCTGACTCTCTGCACCTATTTTCAGTTTCAAATTATGACTTTTCATACCAAAAAATATGCCAATTACTGAAAACGGCGATGGGTCATATTTTGGCCAAACCCCCGTGCAGTTTTCAAAATGTCTGAAATGCCGGAAATTTGACTCCTGAGCGTGATTTTTTATCCGAATTCTGACTCTCTGCACCTATCTTCAATTTCAAATTACGACGTTTCATACCGAAAATATGCCAATTACTGTAAACGGCGATGGGTCATATTTTGCCCAAACCCCCCTGCAGTTTTCAAAATGTCTGAAATGCCCGAAATTTGACTCCTGAGCGTGATTTTTTATCCGAATTCTGACTCTCTGCACCTATTTTCAGTTTCAAATTACGACTTTTTATACCGAAAATATGCCAATTACTTAAAACAGCGATAGGTCATATTTTGCCCAAACCCCCCTGCAGTTTTCAAAATGTCTGAAATGTCGGAAATTTGACTCCTGAACGTGATTTTTTATCTATATCCTGACTCTCTGCACCTATTTTCAGTTTCAAATTACGACGTTTCATACCGAAAATATGCCAATTACTGTAAACGGCGATGGGTCATTTTTTGCCCAAACCCCCCTGCAGTTTTCAAAATGTCTGAAATGTCGGAAATTTGACTCCTGAGCGTGATTTTTGAGCCGAATTCTGACTCTCTGCACCTATTTTCAGTTTCTAATTACGACGTTTCATACCTAAAATATGCCAATTACTGAAAACGGCGATAGTCATATTTTGCCCAAACCCCCCTGCAGTTTTTAAACTGTCTTAAATGTCGGAAATTTGACTCCTGAGCGTGATTTTTGAGCCGAATTCTGACTTTCTGCACCTATTTTCAGTTTCAAATTACGACGTTTCATACCGAAAATATGCCAATTACTGTAAACGGCGATTGGTCATATTTTGCCCAAACCCCCCCTGCAGTTTTCAATATGTCTGAAATGTCGGAAATTTGACTCCTGAGCGTGATTTTCTAGCCGAATTCTGATTCTCTCCACCTATTTTAAGTTTCTAATTACGACCTTTCATACCGAAAATATGCCAATTACTTAAAACGGCGATGGGTCATATTTTGCCCAAACCCCCCTGCAGTTTTCAAAATGTCTGAAATGTCCGAAATTTGACTCCAGAGCGTGATTTTTTATCCGAATTCTGACTCTCTGCACCTATTTTCAGTTTCAATTTACGACTTTTTATACCGAAAATATGCCAATTACTGAAAACAGCGATGGGTCATATTTTGCCCAAACCCCCCTGCAGTTTTCAAAATGTCTCAAATGTCGGAAATTTGACTCCTGAGCGTGATTTTTGAGCCGAATTCTGACTCTCTGCACCAATTTTCAGTTTCAAATTACGACTTTTTATACCGAAAATATGACAATTACTGAAAACGGCGATGGGTCATGTTTTGTCCAAACCCCCCTGCAGTTTTCAAAATGTCTGAAATATCGGAAATTTTACTCCTGTGCGTGATTTTTTATCTGAATTCTGACTCTCTGCACCTATTTTCAGTTTCAAATTATGACTTTTCGTACCAAAAAATATGCCAATTACTGAAAACGGCGATGGGTCATATTTTGGCCAAACCCCCCTGCAGTTTTCAAAATGTCTGAAATGCCGGAAATTTGACTCCTGAGCGTGATTTTTTATCCGAATTCTGACTCTCTGCACCTATCTTCAATTTCAAATTACGACGTTTCATACCGAAAATATGCCAATTACTGTAAACGGCGATGGGTCATATTTTGCCCAAACCCCCCTGCAGTTTTCAAAATGTCTGAAATGTCGGAAATTTGACTCCTGAACGTGATTTTTGATATATATCCTGACTCTCTGCACCTATTTTCAGTTTCAAATTACGACGTTTCATACCGAAAATATGCCAATTACTGTAAACGGCGATGGGTCATTTTTTGCCCCAACCCCCCTGCAGTTTTCAAAATGTCTGAAATGTCGGAAATTTGACTCCTGAGCGTGATTTTTGAGCCGAATTCTGACTCTCTGCACCTATTTTCAGTTTCTACTTACGACGTTTCATACCTAAAATATGCCAATTACTGAAAACGGCGATAGTCATATTTTGCCCAAACCCCCCTGCAGTTTTTAAACTGTCGGAAATGTCGGAAATTTGACTCCTGAGCGTGATTTTTGAGCCGAATTCTGACTTTCTGCACCTATTTTCAGTTTCAAATTACGACGTTTCATACCGAAAATATGCCAATTACTGTAAACGGCGATTGGTCATATTTTGCCCAAACCCCCCCCTGCAGTTTTCAATATGTCTGAAATGTCGGAAATTTGACTCCTGAGCGTGATTTTCTAGCCGAATTCTGATTCTCTGCACCTATTTTAAGTTTCAAATTACGACCTTTCATACCGAAAATATGCCAATTACTTAAAACGGCGATGGGTCATATTTTGCCCAAACCCCCCTGCAGTTTTCAAAATGTCTGAAATGTCCGAAATTTGACTCCAGAGCGTGATTTTTTATCCGAATTCTGACTCTCTGCACCTATTTTCAGTTTCAATTTACGACTTTTTATACCGAAAATATGCCAATTACTGAAAACAGCGATGGGTCATATTTTGCCCAAACCCCCCTGCAGTTTTCAAAATGTCTCAAATGTCGGAAATTTGACTCCTGAGCGTGATTTTTGAGCCGAATTCTGACTCTCTGCACCAATTTTCAGTTTCAAATTACGACTTTTTATACCGAAAATATGACAATTACTGAAAACGGCGATGGGTCATGTTTTGCCCAAACCCCCCTGCAGTTTTCAAAATGTCTGAAATGTCGGAAATTTTACTCCTGTGCGTGATTTTTTATCTGAATTCTGACTCTCTGCACCTATTTTCAGTTTCAAATTATGACTTTTCGTACCAAAAAATATGCCAATTACTGAAAACGGCGATGGGTCATATTTTGGCCAAACCCCCCTGCAGTTTTCAAAATGTCTGAAATGCCGGAAATTTGACTCCTGAGCGTGATTTTTTATCCGAATTCTGACTCTCTGCACCTATCTTCAATTTCAAATTACGACGTTTCATACCGAAAATATGCCAATTACTGTAAACGGCGATGGGTCATATTTTGCCCAAACCCCCCTGCAGTTTTCAAAATGTCTGAAATGTCGGAAATTTGACTCCTGAACGTGATTTTTGATATATATCCTGACTCTCTGCACCTATTTTCAGTTTCAAATTACGACGTTTCATACCGAAAATATGCCAATTACTGTAAACGGCGATGGGTCATTTTTTGCCCCAACCCCCCTGCAGTTTTCAAAATGTCTGAAATGTCGGAAATTTGACTCCTGAGCGTGATTTTTGAGCCGAATTCTGACTCTCTGCACCTATTTTCAGTTTCAAATTACGACGTTTCATACCGAAAATATGCCAATTACTGAAAACGGCGATTGGTCATGTTTTGCCCAAACCCCCCTGCAGTTTTCAAAATGTCTGAAATGTCGGAAATTTGACTCCTGAGCGTGATTTTTGAGCCGAATGCTGACTCTCTGCACCTATTTTCAGTTTCAAATTTTGACTTATTATACCGAAAAAATGCCAATTACTGAAAACGGCGATGGGTCATGTTTTGCCCAAACCCCCCTGCAGATTTCAAAATGTCTGAAATGTCGGAAATTTGACTCCTGTGCGTGATTTTTGAGCCGAATTCTGACTCTCTCCACCTATTTTCAGTTTCAAATTACGACGTTTCATACCGAAAATATGCCAATTACTGTAAACGGCGATGGGTCATATTTTGCCCAAACCCCCCTCCAGTTTTCAAAATGTCTGAAATGTCGGAAATTTGACTCCTGAGCGTGATTTTTGAGCCGAATTCTGACTCTCAGACCTAATTTCAGTTTCAAATTACGACTTTTTATACCGATAATATGTCAATTACTGAAAACAGCGATGGGTCTTATTTTGCCCAAATCCCCCTGCAGTTTTCAAAATGTCTGAAATGTCGGAAATTTGACTCCTGAGCGTGATTTTTGGGCCGAATTCTGACTCTCTGCACCTATTTTCAGTTTCAAATTACGACGTTTCATACCTAAAATATGCCAATTACTGAAAACGGCGATGGGTCATATTTTGCCCAAACCCACCTGCAGTTTTTAAAATGTCTGAAATGTCGGAAATTTGAATCCTGAGCGTGATTTTTGAGCCGAATTCTGACTCTCTGCACCTATTTTCAGTTTCAAATTACGACGTTTCATACCGAAAATATGCCAATTACTGTAAACGACAATGTGTCATATTTTGCCCAAACCCCCCCTGCAGTTTTCAAAATGTCTGAAATGTCGGAAATTTGACTCCTGAGCGTGATTTTTGAGCCGAATTCTGACTCTCTGCACCTATTTTCAGTTTCAAATTACGACTTTTTATACCGAAAATATGCCAATTACTGAAAACGTCGATGGGTCATATTTTGCCCAAACCCCCCCTGCAATTTTCAAAATGTCTGAAATGTCGGAAATTTGACTCCTGAGCGTGATTTTTTATCCGAATTCTGACTCTCTGCACCTATTTTCAATTTCAATTTACGACTTTTTATAACGAAAATATGCCAATTACTGCAAACGGCGATGGGTCATATTTTGCCCAATCCCCCCTGCAGTTTTCAAAATGTCTGAAATGCCGGAAATTTGACTCCTGAGCGTGATTTTTTATCCGAATTCTGACTCTCTGCACCTATCTTCAGTTTCAAATTACGAAGTTTCATACCGAAAATATGCCAATTACTGTAAACGGCGATGGGTCATATTTTGCCCAAACCCCCCTGCAGTTTTCAAAATGTCTGAAATGTCCGAAATTTGACTCCTGAGCGTGATTTTTTATCCGAATTCTGACTCTCTGCACCTATTTTCAGTTTCATATTACGACTTTTTATACCGAAAATATGCCAATTACTGAAAACAGCGATGGGTCATATTTTGCCCAAACCCCCCTGCAGTTTTCAAAATGTCTGAAATGTCGGAAATTTGACTCCTGAGCGTGATTTTTGAGCCGAATTCTGACTCTCTGCACCAATTTTCAGTTTCAAATTACGAAGTTTCATACCGAAAATTTGCCAATTAATGTAAACGGCGAGGGTCATATTTTGCCCAAACCCCCCTGCAGTTTTCAAAATGTCTAAAATGTCGGAAATTTGACTACTGAGCGTGATTTTTTATCCGAATTCTGACTCTGTGCACCTATTTTCAGTTTCAAATTACGACTTTTTATACCGAAAATATGCCAATTACTGAAAACGGCGATGGGTCATATTTTGCCCAAACCCCCCTGCAGTTTTCAAAATGTCTGAAATGTCGGAAATTTGACTCCTTAGCGTGATTTTTGAGCCGAATTCTGGCTCTCTGCACCTATTTTCAGTTTCAAATTACGACGTTTCATACCTAAAATATGCCAATTACTGAAAACGGCGATGGGTCATATTATGCCAAAACCCCCCCTGCATTTTTAAAATGTCTGAAACGTTGGAAATTTGACTCCTGAGCGTGATTTTTGAGCCGAATTCTGACTCTTTGCACCTATTTTCAATTTCAAATTACGACTTTTTATACCAAAAATATGCCAATTACTGAAAACGGCAATGGGTCATACTTTGCCCAAACCCGCCTGCAGTTTTCAAAATGTCTGAAATGTCGGAAATTTGACTCCTGAGCGTGATTTTTTATCCGAATTCTGACTCTCTGCACCTATTTTCAGTTTCAAATTATGACTTTTCATACCAAAAAATATGCCAATTACTGAAAACGGCGATGGGTCATATTTTGGCCAAACCCCCCTGCAGTTTTCAAAATGTCTGAAATGCCGGAAATTTGACTCCTGAGCGTGATTTTTTATCCGAATTCTGACTCTCTGCGCCTATCTTCAGTTTCAAATTACGACGTTTCATACCGAAAATATGCCAATTACTGTAAACGGCGATGGGTCATATTTTGCCCAAACCCCCCTGCGGTTTTCAAAATGTCTGAAATGTCCGAAATTTTACTCCTGAGCGTGATTTTGTATCCGAATTCTGACTCTCTGCACCTATTTTCAGTTTCAAATTACGATTTTTTATACCGAAAATATGCCAATTACTTAAAACAGCGAAGGGTCATATTTTGCCCAAACCCCCCTGCAGTTTTCAAAATGTCTGAAATGTTGGAAATTTGACTCCTGAACGTGATTTTTTATCTATATCCTGACTCTCTGCACCTATTTTCAGTTTCAAATTACGACGTTTCATACCGAAAATATGCCAATTACTGTAAACGGCGATGGGTCATTTTTTGCCCCAACCCCCCTGCAGTTTTCAAAATGTCTGAAATGTCGGAAATTTGACTCCTGAGCGTGATTTTTGAGCCGAATTCTGACTCTCTGCACCTATTTTCAGTTTCTAATTACGAAGTTTCATACCTAAAATATGCCAATTACTGAAAACGGCGATAGTCATATTTTGCCCAAACCCCCCTGCAGTTTTTAAACTGTCGGAAATGTCGGAAATTTGACTCCTGAGCGTGATTTTTGAGCCGAATTCTGACTTTCTGCACCTTTTTTCAGTTTCAAATTACGACGTTTCATACCGAAAATATGCCAATTACTGAAAACGGCGATGGGTCATGTTTTGCCCAAACCCCCCTGCAGTTTTCAAAATGTCTGAAATGTCGGAAATTTGACTCCTGTGCGTGATTTTTGAGCCGAATTCTGACTCTCTTCACCTATTTTCAGTTTCAACTTACGACGTTTCATACCGAAAATATGCCAATTACTGAACACGGCGATGGGTCATATTTTGCCCAAACCCCCCTGCAGTTTTCAAACTGTCTGAAATGTCGGATATTTGAATCCTGAGCGTGATTTTTGAGCCGAATTCTGATTCTCTGCACCTATTTTCAGTTTCAAATTACGACGTTTCATACCGAAAATATGCCAATTACTGTAAACGGCGATGTGTCATATTTTGCCCAAACCCCCCTGCAGTTTTCAAACTGTCTGAAATGTCGGATATTTGGCTCCTGAGCGTGATTTTTGAGCCGAATTCTGATTCTCTGCACCTATTTTCAGTTTCAAATTACGACGTTTCATACCGAAAATATGCCAATTACTGTAAACGGCGATGCTTCATATTTTGCCCAAACGCCCCCTGCAGTTTTCAAAATGTCTGAAATGTCGGAAATTTGACTCCTGTGCGTGATTTTTGAGCCGAATTCGGACTCTCTCCACCTATTTTCAGTTTCAAATTACGAAGTTTCATACCGAAAATTTGCCAATTAATGTAAACGGCGAGGGTCATATTTTGCCCAAACCCCCCTGCAGTTTTCAAAATGTCTAAAATGTCGGAAATTTGACTCCTGAGCGTGATTTTTTATCCGAATTCTGACTCTCTGCACCTATTTTCAGTTTCAAATTACGACTTTTTATACCGAAAATATGCCAATTACTGAAAACGGCGATGGGTCATATTTTGCCCAAACCCCCCTGCAGTTTTCAAAATGTCTGAAATGTCGGAAATTTGACTCCTTAGCGTGATTTTTGAGCCGAATTCTGGCTCTCTGCACCTATTTTCAGTTTCAAATTACGACGTTTCATACCTAAAATATGCCAATTACTGAAAACGGCGATGGGTCATATTATGCCAAAACCCCCCCTGCATTTTTAAAATGTCTGAAACGTTGGAAATTTGACTCCTGAGCGTGATTTTTGAGCCGAATTCTGACTCTTTGCACCTATTTTCAATTTCAAATTACGACTTTTTATACCAAAAATATGCCAATTACTGAAAACGGCAATGGGTCATACTTTGCCCAAACCCGCCTGCAGTTTTCAAAATGTCTGAAATGTCGGAAATTTGACTCCTGAGCGTGATTTTTTATCCGAATTCTGACTCTCTGCACCTATTTTCAGTTTCAATTTATGACTTTTCATACCAAAAAATATGCCAATTACTGAAAACGGCGATGGGTCATATTTTGGCCAAACCCCCCTGCAGTTTTCAAAATGTCTGAAATGCCGGAAATTTGACTCCTGAGCGTGATTTTTTATCCGAATTCTGACTCTCTGCACCTATCTTCAGTTTCAAATTACGACGTTTCATACCGAAAATATGCCAATTACTGTAAACGGCGATGGGTCATATTTTGCCCAAACCCCCCTGCGGTTTTCAAAATGTCTGAAATGTCCGAAATTTTACTCCTGAGCGTGATTTTGTATCCGAATTCTGACTCTCTGCACCTATTTTCAGTTTCAAATTACGATTTTTTATACCGAAAATATGCCAATTACTTAAAACAGCGAAGGGTCATATTTTGCCCAAACCCCCCTGCAGTTTTCAAAATGTCTGAAATGTTGGAAATTTGACTCCTGAACGTGATTTTTGATCTATATCCTGACTCTCTGCACCTATTTTCAGTTTCAAATTACGACGTTTCATACCGAAAATATGCCAATTACTGTAAACGGCGATGGGTCATTTTTTGCCCCAACCCCCCTGCAGTTTTCAAAATGTCTGAAATGTCGGAAATTTGACTCCTGGGCGTGATTTTTGAGCCGAATTCTGACTCTCTGCACCTATTTTCAGTTTCTAATTACGAAGTTTCATACCTAAAATATGCCAATTACTGAAAACGGCGATAGTCATATTTTGCCCAAACCCCCCTGCAGTTTTCAAACTGTCTGAAATGTCGGATATTTGGCTCCTGAGCGTGATTTTTGAGCCGAATTCTGATTCTCTGCACCTATTTTCAGTTTCAAATTACGACGTTTCATACCGAAAATATGCCAATTACTGTAAACGGCGATGCTTCATATTTTGCCCAAACCCCCCCTGCAGTTTTCAAAATGTCTGAAATGTCGGAAATTTGACTACTGTGCGTGATTTTTGAGCCGAATTCGGACTCTCTCCACCTATTTTCAGTTTCAAATTACGAATTTTATACCGAAAATATGCCAATTACTGAAAACGGCGATGGGTCATATTTTGCCCAAACCCCCCTGCAGTTTTCAAAATGTCTGAAATGTCGGAAATTTGACTCCTGAGCGTGATTTTTGAGCCGAATTCTGTCTCTCTGCACCTATTTTCAGTTTCAAATTACGAAGTTTTATACCTAAAATATGCCAATTACTGAAAACATCGATGGGTCATATTATGCCAAAACCCCCCCTGCATTTTTAAAATGTCTGAAATGTTGGAAATTTGACTCCTTTGCGTGATTTTTGAGCCGAATTCTGACTCTCTGCACCTATTTTCAGTTTCAAATTACGACTTTTTATACCGAATATATGCCAATTACTGAAAACGGCGATGGGTCATATTTTGCCCAAACCCCCCTGCAGTTTTCAAAATGTCTGAAATGTCGGAAATTTGACTCCTGAGCGTGATTTTTTATCTAAATCCTGACTCTCTGCACCTATTTTCAGTTTCAAATTACGACGTTTCATACCGAAAATATGCCAATTACTGTAAACAGCGATTGGTCATATTTTGCCCAAACCCCCCCTGCTGTTTTCAAAATGTCTGAAATGTCGGAAATTTGACTCCTGAGCGTGATTTTTTATCTGAATTCTGACTCTCTGCACCTAATTTCAGTTTCAAATTACGACTTTTTATACAGAAAATTTGCCAATTACTGAAAACGGCGATGGGTCATATTTTGCACAAACCCCCCTGAAGTTTTCAAAATGTCTGAAATGTCGGAAATATGACTCTTGAGCGTGATTTTTGAGCCGAATTCTGACTCTCTGCACCTATTTTCAGTTTCAAATTACGACGTTTCATACCGAAAACATGACAATTACTGTAAACGGCGATAGTCATATTTTGCCCCAACCCCCCTGCAGTTTTCAAAATGTCTGAAATGTCGGAAATTTGACTCCTGAGCGTGATTTTTGAGCCGAATTCTGACTCTCTGCACCTATTTTCAGTTTCTAATTACGAAGTTTCATACCTAAAATATGCCAATTACTGAAAACGGCGATAGTCATATTTTGCCCAAACCCCCCTGCAGTTTTTAAACTATCGGAAATGTCGGAAATTTGACTCCTGAGCGTGATTTTTGAGCCGAATTCTGACTTTCTGCACCTTTTTTCAGTTTCAAATTACGACGTTTCATACCGAAAATATGCCAATTACTGAAAACGGCGATGGGTCATGTTTTGCCCAAACCCCCCTGCAGTTTACAAAATGTCTGAAATGTCGGAAATTTGACTCCTGAGCGTGATTTTTGAGCCGAATTCTGACTCTCTTCACCTATTTTCAGTTTCAACTTACGACGTTTCATACCGAAAATATGCCAATTACTGAACACGGCGATGGGTCATATTTTGCCCAAACCCCCCTGCAGTTTTCAAACTGTCTGAAATGTCGGATATTTGATTCCTGAGCGTGATTTTTGAGCCGAATTCTGATTCTCTGCACCTATTTTCAGTTTCAAATTACGACGTTTCATACCGAAAATATGCCAATTACTGTAAAAGGCGATGTGTCATATTTTGCCCAAACCCCCCTGCAGTTTTCAAACTGTCTGAAATGTCGGATATTTGACTCCTGAGCGTGATTTTTGAGCCGAATTCTGATTCTCTGCACCTATTTTCAGTTTCAAATTACGACGTTTCATACCGAAAATATGCCAATTACTGTAAACGGCGATGTGTCATATTTTGCCCAAACCCCCCCTGCAGTTTTCAAAATGTCTGAAATGTCGGAAATTTGACTCCTGTGCGTGATTTTTGAGCCGAATTCGGACTCTCTCCACCTATTTTCAGTTTCAAATTACGAAGTTTCATACCGAAAATATGCCAATTAATGTAAACGGCGAGGGTCATATTTTGCCCAAACCCCCCTGCAGTTTTCAAAATGTCTGAAATGTCGGAAATTTGACTCCTGAGCGCGATTTTTTATCCGAATTCTGACTCTCTGCACCTATTTTCAGTTTCAAATTACGAATTTTATACCGAAAATATGCCAATTACTGAAAACGGCGATGGGTCATATTTTGCCCAAACCCCCCTGCAGTTTTCAAAATGTCTGAAATGTCGGAAATTTGACTCCTGAGCGTGATTTTTGAGCCGAATTCTGTCTCTCTGCACCTATTTTCAGTTTCAAATTACGAAGTTTTATACCTAAAATATGCCAATTACTGAAAACATCGATGGGTCATATTATGCCAAAACCCCCCCTGCATTTTTAAAATGTCTGAAATGTTGGAAATTTGACTCCTTTGCGTGATTTTTGAGCCGAATTCTGACTCTCTGCACCTATTTTCAGTTTCAAATTACGACTTTTTATACCGAATATATATCAATTACTGAAAACGGCGATGGGTCATATTTTGCCCAAACCCCCCTGCAGTTTTCAAAATGTCTGAAATGTCGGAAATTTGACTCCTGAGCGTGATTTTTTATCTAAATCCTGACTCTCTGCACCGATTTTCAGTTTCAAATTACGACGTTTCATACCGAAAATATGCCAATTACTGTAAACAGCGATTGGTCATATTTTGCCAAAACCCCCCCTGCTGTTTTCAAAATGTCTGAAATGTCGGAAATTTGACTCCTGAGCGTGATTTTTTATCTGAATTCTGACTCTCTGCACCTAATTTCAGTTTCAAATTACGACTTTTTATACAGAAAATTTGCCAATTACTGAAAACGGCGATGGGTCATATTTTGCACAAACCCCCCTGAAGTTTTCAAAATGTCTGAAATGTCGGAAATATGACTCTTGAGCGTGATTTTTGAGCCGAATTCTGACTCTCTGCACCTATTTTCAGTTTCAAATTACGACGTTTCATACCGAAAATATGACAATTACTGTAAACGGCGATAGTCATAATTTGCCCAAACCCCCCTGCAGTTTTCAAAATGTCTGAAATGTCGGAAATTTGACTCCTGAGCGTGATTTTTGAGCCGAATTCTGACTCTCTGCACCTATTTTCAGTTTCTAATTACGAAGTTTCATACCTAAAATATGCCAATTACTGAAAACGGCGATAGTCATATTTTGCCCAAACCCCCCTGCAGTTTTTAAACTGTCGGAAATGTCCGAAAATTTACTCCTGAGCGTGATTTTGTATCCGAATTCTGACTCTCTGCACCTATTTTCAGTTTCAAATTACGATTTTTTATACCGAAAATATGCCAATTACTTAAAACAGCGAAGGGTCATATTTTGCCCAAACCCCCCTGCAGTTTTCAAAATGTCTGAAATGTTGGAAATTTGACTCCTGAACGTGATTTTTGATCTATATCCTGACTCTCTGCACCTATTTTCAGTTTCAAATTACGACGTTTCATACCGAAAATATGCCAATTACTGTAAACGGCGATGGGTCATTTTTTGCCCCAACCCCCCTGCAGTTTTCAAAATGTCTGAAATGTCGGAAATTTGACTCCTGGGCGTGATTTTTGAGCCGAATTCTGACTCTCTGCACCTATTTTCAGTTTCTAATTACGAAGTTTCATACCTAAAATATGCCAATTACTGAAAACGGCGATAGTCATATTTTGCCCAAACCCCCCTGCAGTTTTTAAACTGTCGGAAATGTCGGATATTTGATTCCTGAGCGTGATTTTTGAGCCGAATTCTGATTCTCTGCACCTATTTTCAGTTTCAAATTACGACGTTTCATACCGAAAATATGCCAATTACTGTAAACGGCGATGTGTCATATTTTGCCCAAACCCCCCTGCAGTTTTCAAACTGTCTGAAATGTCGGATATTTGGCTCCTGAGCGTGATTTTTGAGCCGAATTCTGATTCTCTGCACCTATTTTCAGTTTCAAATTACGACTTTTTATACCGAAAATATGCCAATTACTGAAAACGTCGATGGGTCATATTTTGCCCAAACCCCCCCTGCAATTTTCAAAATGTCTGAAATGTCGGAAATTTGACTCCTGAGCGTGATTTTTTATCCGAATTCTGACTCTCTGCACCTATTTTCAATTTCAATTTACGACTTTTTATAACGAAAATATGCCAATTACTGCAAACGGCGATGGGTCATATTTTGCCCAATCCCCCCTGCAGTTTTCAAAATGTCTGAAATGCCGGAAATTTGACTCCTGAGCGTGATTTTTTATCCGAATTCTGACTCTCTGCACCTATCTTCAGTTTCAAATTACGAAGTTTCATACCGAAAATATGCCAATTACTGTAAACGGCGATGGGTCATATTTTGCCCAAACCCCCCTGCAGTTTTCAAAATGTCTGAAATGTCCGAAATTTGACTCCTGAGCGTGATTTTTTATCCGAATTCTGACTCTCTGCACCTATTTTCAGTTTCATATTACGACTTTTTATACCGAAAATATGCCAATTACTGAAAACAGCGATGGGTCATATTTTGCCCAAACCCCCCTGCAGTTTTCAAAATGTCTGAAATGTCGGAAATTTGACTCCTGAGCGTGATTTTTGAGCCGAATTCTGACTCTCTGCACCAATTTTCAGTTTCAAATTACGAAGTTTCATACCGAAAATTTGCCAATTAATGTAAACGGCGAGGGTCATATTTTGCCCAAACCCCCCTGCAGTTTTCAAAATGTCTAAAATGTCGGAAATTTGACTACTGAGCGTGATTTTTTATCCGAATTCTGACTCTGTGCACCTATTTTCAGTTTCAAATTACGACTTTTTATACCGAAAATATGCCAATTACTGAAAACGGCGATGGGTCATATTTTGCCCAAACCCCCCTGCAGTTTTCAAAATGTCTGAAATGTCGGAAATTTGACTCCTTAGCGTGATTTTTGAGCCGAATTCTGGCTCTCTGCACCTATTTTCAGTTTCAAATTACGACGTTTCATACCTAAAATATGCCAATTACTGAAAACGGCGATGGGTCATATTATGCCAAAACCCCCCCTGCATTTTTAAAATGTCTGAAACGTTGGAAATTTGACTCCTGAGCGTGATTTTTGAGCCGAATTCTGACTCTTTGCACCTATTTTCAATTTCAAATTACGACTTTTTATACCAAAAATATGCCAATTACTGAAAACGGCAATGGGTCATACTTTGCCCAAACCCGCCTGCAGTTTTCAAAATGTCTGAAATGTCGGAAATTTGACTCCTGAGCGTGATTTTTTATCCGAATTCTGACTCTCTGCACCTATTTTCAGTTTCAAATTATGACTTTTCATACCAAAAAATATGCCAATTACTGAAAACGGCGATGGGTCATATTTTGGCCAAACCCCCCTGCAGTTTTCAAAATGTCTGAAATGCCGGAAATTTGACTCCTGAGCGTGATTTTTTATCCGAATTCTGACTCTCTGCGCCTATCTTCAGTTTCAAATTACGACGTTTCATACCGAAAATATGCCAATTACTGTAAACGGCGATGGGTCATATTTTGCCCAAACCCCCCTGCGGTTTTCAAAATGTCTGAAATGTCCGAAATTTTACTCCTGAGCGTGATTTTGTATCCGAATTCTGACTCTCTGCACCTATTTTCAGTTTCAAATTACGATTTTTTATACCGAAAATATGCCAATTACTTAAAACAGCGAAGGGTCATATTTTGCCCAAACCCCCCTGCAGTTTTCAAAATGTCTGAAATGTTGGAAATTTGACTCCTGAACGTGATTTTTTATCTATATCCTGACTCTCTGCACCTATTTTCAGTTTCAAATTACGACGTTTCATACCGAAAATATGCCAATTACTGTAAACGGCGATGGGTCATTTTTTGCCCCAACCCCCCTGCAGTTTTCAAAATGTCTGAAATGTCGGAAATTTGACTCCTGAGCGTGATTTTTGAGCCGAATTCTGACTCTCTGCACCTATTTTCAGTTTCTAATTACGAAGTTTCATACCTAAAATATGCCAATTACTGAAAACGGCGATAGTCATATTTTGCCCAAACCCCCCTGCAGTTTTTAAACTGTCGGAAATGTCGGAAATTTGACTCCTGAGCGTGATTTTTGAGCCGAATTCTGACTTTCTGCACCTTTTTTCAGTTTCAAATTACGACGTTTCATACCGAAAATATGCCAATTACTGAAAACGGCGATGGGTCATGTTTTGCCCAAACCCCCCTGCAGTTTTCAAAATGTCTGAAATGTCGGAAATTTGACTCCTGTGCGTGATTTTTGAGCCGAATTCTGACTCTCTTCACCTATTTTCAGTTTCAACTTACGACGTTTCATACCGAAAATATGCCAATTACTGAACACGGCGATGGGTCATATTTTGCCCAAACCCCCCTGCAGTTTTCAAACTGTCTGAAATGTCGGATATTTGAATCCTGAGCGTGATTTTTGAGCCGAATTCTGATTCTCTGCACCTATTTTCAGTTTCAAATTACGACGTTTCATACCGAAAATATGCCAATTACTGTAAACGGCGATGTGTCATATTTTGCCCAAACCCCCCTGCAGTTTTCAAACTGTCTGAAATGTCGGATATTTGGCTCCTGAGCGTGATTTTTGAGCCGAATTCTGATTCTCTGCACCTATTTTCAGTTTCAAATTACGACGTTTCATACCGAAAATATGCCAATTACTGTAAACGGGCGATGCTTCATATTTTGCCCAAACGCCCCCTGCAGTTTTCAAAATGTCTGAAATGTCGGAAATTTGACTCCTGTGCGTGATTTTTGAGCCGAATTCGGACTCTCTCCACCTATTTTCAGTTTCAAATTACGAAGTTTCATACCGAAAATTTGCCAATTAATGTAAACGGCGAGGGTCATATTTTGCCCAAACCCCCCTGCAGTTTTCAAAATGTCTAAAATGTCGGAAATTTGACTCCTGAGCGTGATTTTTTATCCGAATTCTGACTCTCTGCACCTATTTTCAGTTTCAAATTACGACTTTTTATACCGAAAATATGCCAATTACTGAAAACGGCGATGGGTCATATTTTGCCCAAACCCCCCTGCAGTTTTCAAAATGTCTGAAATGTCGGAAATTTGACTCCTTAGCGTGATTTTTGAGCCGAATTCTGGCTCTCTGCACCTATTTTCAGTTTCAAATTACGACGTTTCATACCTAAAATATGCCAATTACTGAAAACGGCGATGGGTCATATTATGCCAAAACCCCCCCTGCATTTTTAAAATGTCTGAAACGTTGGAAATTTGACTCCTGAGCGTGATTTTTGAGCCGAATTCTGACTCTTTGCACCTATTTTCAATTTCAAATTACGACTTTTTATACCAAAAATATGCCAATTACTGAAAACGGCAATGGGTCATACTTTGCCCAAACCCGCCTGCAGTTTTCAAAATGTCTGAAATGTCGGAAATTTGACTCCTGAGCGTGATTTTTTATCCGAATTCTGACTCTCTGCACCTATTTTCAGTTTCAATTTATGACTTTTCATACCAAAAAATATGCCAATTACTGAAAACGGCGATGGGTCATATTTTGGCCAAACCCCCCTGCAGTTTTCAAAATGTCTGAAATGCCGGAAATTTGACTCCTGAGCGTGATTTTTTATCCGAATTCTGACTCTCTGCACCTATCTTCAGTTTCAAATTACGACGTTTCATACCGAAAATATGCCAATTACTGTAAACGGCGATGGGTCATATTTTGCCCAAACCCCCCTGCGGTTTTCAAAATGTCTGAAATGTCCGAAATTTTACTCCTGAGCGTGATTTTGTATCCGAATTCTGACTCTCTGCACCTATTTTCAGTTTCAAATTACGATTTTTTATACCGAAAATATGCCAATTACTTAAAACAGCGAAGGGTCATATTTTGCCCAAACCCCCCTGCAGTTTTCAAAATGTCTGAAATGTTGGAAATTTGACTCCTGAACGTGATTTTTGATCTATATCCTGACTCTCTGCACCTATTTTCAGTTTCAAATTACGACGTTTCATACCGAAAATATGCCAATTACTGTAAACGGCGATGGGTCATTTTTTGCCCCAACCCCCCTGCAGTTTTCAAAATGTCTGAAATGTCGGAAATTTGACTCCTGGGCGTGATTTTTGAGCCGAATTCTGACTCTCTGCACCTATTTTCAGTTTCTAATTACGAAGTTTCATACCTAAAATATGCCAATTACTGAAAACGGCGATAGTCATATTTTGCCCAAACCCCCCTGCAGTTTTCAAACTGTCTGAAATGTCGGATATTTGGCTCCTGAGCGTGATTTTTGAGCCGAATTCTGATTCTCTGCACCTATTTTCAGTTTCAAATTACGACGTTTCATACCGAAAATATGCCAATTACTGTAAACGGCGATGCTTCATATTTTGCCCAAACCCCCCCTGCAGTTTTCAAAATGTCTGAAATGTCGGAAATTTGACTACTGTGCGTGATTTTTGAGCCGAATTCGGACTCTCTCCACCTATTTTCAGTTTCAAATTACGAATTTTATACCGAAAATATGCCAATTACTGAAAACGGCGATGGGTCATATTTTGCCCAAACCCCCCTGCAGTTTTCAAAATGTCTGAAATGTCGGAAATTTGACTCCTGAGCGTGATTTTTGAGCCGAATTCTGTCTCTCTGCACCTATTTTCAGTTTCAAATTACGAAGTTTTATACCTAAAATATGCCAATTACTGAAAACATCGATGGGTCATATTATGCCAAAACCCCCCCTGCATTTTTAAAATGTCTGAAATGTTGGAAATTTGACTCCTTTGCGTGATTTTTGAGCCGAATTCTGACTCTCTGCACCTATTTTCAGTTTCAAATTACGACTTTTTATACCGAATATATGCCAATTACTGAAAACGGCGATGGGTCATATTTTGCCCAAACCCCCCTGCAGTTTTCAAAATGTCTGAAATGTCGGAAATTTGACTCCTGAGCGTGATTTTTTATCTAAATCCTGACTCTCTGCACCTATTTTCAGTTTCAAATTACGACGTTTCATACCGAAAATATGCCAATTACTGTAAACAGCGATTGGTCATATTTTGCCCAAACCCCCCCTGCTGTTTTCAAAATGTCTGAAATGTCGGAAATTTGACTCCTGAGCGTGATTTTTTATCTGAATTCTGACTCTCTGCACCTAATTTCAGTTTCAAATTACGACTTTTTATACAGAAAATTTGCCAATTACTGAAAACGGCGATGGGTCATATTTTGCACAAACCCCCCTGAAGTTTTCAAAATGTCTGAAATGTCGGAAATATGACTCTTGAGCGTGATTTTTGAGCCGAATTCTGACTCTCTGCACCTATTTTCAGTTTCAAATTACGACGTTTCATACCGAAAACATGACAATTACTGTAAACGGCGATAGTCATATTTTGCCCCAACCCCCCTGCAGTTTTCAAAATGTCTGAAATGTCGGAAATTTGACTCCTGAGCGTGATTTTTGAGCCGAATTCTGACTCTCTGCACCTATTTTCAGTTTCTAATTACGAAGTTTCATACCTAAAATATGCCAATTACTGAAAACGGCGATAGTCATATTTTGCCCAAACCCCCCTGCAGTTTTTAAACTATCGGAAATGTCGGAAATTTGACTCCTGAGCGTGATTTTTGAGCCGAATTCTGACTTTCTGCACCTTTTTTCAGTTTCAAATTACGACGTTTCATACCGAAAATATGCCAATTACTGAAAACGGCGATGGGTCATGTTTTGCCCAAACCCCCCTGCAGTTTACAAAATGTCTGAAATGTCGGAAATTTGACTCCTGAGCGTGATTTTTGAGCCGAATTCTGACTCTCTTCACCTATTTTCAGTTTCAACTTACGACGTTTCATACCGAAAATATGCCAATTACTGAACACGGCGATGGGTCATATTTTGCCCAAACCCCCCTGCAGTTTTCAAACTGTCTGAAATGTCGGATATTTGATTCCTGAGCGTGATTTTTGAGCCGAATTCTGATTCTCTGCACCTATTTTCAGTTTCAAATTACGACGTTTCATACCGAAAATATGCCAATTACTGTAAAAGGCGATGTGTCATATTTTGCCCAAACCCCCCTGCAGTTTTCAAACTGTCTGAAATGTCGGATATTTGACTCCTGAGCGTGATTTTTGAGCCGAATTCTGATTCTCTGCACCTATTTTCAGTTTCAAATTACGACGTTTCATACCGAAAATATGCCAATTACTGTAAACGGCGATGTGTCATATTTTGCCCAAACCCCCCCTGCAGTTTTCAAAATGTCTGAAATGTCGGAAATTTGACTCCTGTGCGTGATTTTTGAGCCGAATTCGGACTCTCTCCACCTATTTTCAGTTTCAAATTACGAAGTTTCATACCGAAAATATGCCAATTAATGTAAACGGCGAGGGTCATATTTTGCCCAAACCCCCCTGCAGTTTTCAAAATGTCTGAAATGTCGGAAATTTGACTCCTGAGCGCGATTTTTTATCCGAATTCTGACTCTCTGCACCTATTTTCAGTTTCAAATTACGAATTTTATACCGAAAATATGCCAATTACTGAAAACGGCGATGGGTCATATTTTGCCCAAACCCCCCTGCAGTTTTCAAAATGTCTGAAATGTCGGAAATTTGACTCCTGAGCGTGATTTTTGAGCCGAATTCTGTCTCTCTGCACCTATTTTCAGTTTCAAATTACGAAGTTTTATACCTAAAATATGCCAATTACTGAAAACATCGATGGGTCATATTATGCCAAAACCCCCCCTGCATTTTTAAAATGTCTGAAATGTTGGAAATTTGACTCCTTTGCGTGATTTTTGAGCCGAATTCTGACTCTCTGCACCTATTTTCAGTTTCAAATTACGACTTTTTATACCGAATATATATCAATTACTGAAAACGGCGATGGGTCATATTTTGCCCAAACCCCCCTGCAGTTTTCAAAATGTCTGAAATGTCGGAAATTTGACTCCTGAGCGTGATTTTTTATCTAAATCCTGACTCTCTGCACCGATTTTCAGTTTCAAATTACGACGTTTCATACCGAAAATATGCCAATTACTGTAAACAGCGATTGGTCATATTTTGCCAAAACCCCCCCTGCTGTTTTCAAAATGTCTGAAATGTCGGAAATTTGACTCCTGAGCGTGATTTTTTATCTGAATTCTGACTCTCTGCACCTAATTTCAGTTTCAAATTACGACTTTTTATACAGAAAATTTGCCAATTACTGAAAACGGCGATGGGTCATATTTTGCACAAACCCCCCTGAAGTTTTCAAAATGTCTGAAATGTCGGAAATATGACTCTTGAGCGTGATTTTTGAGCCGAATTCTGACTCTCTGCACCTATTTTCAGTTTCAAATTACGACGTTTCATACCGAAAATATGACAATTACTGTAAACGGCGATAGTCATAATTTGCCCAAACCCCCCTGCAGTTTTCAAAATGTCTGAAATGTCGGAAATTTGACTCCTGAGCGTGATTTTTGAGCCGAATTCTGACTCTCTGCACCTATTTTCAGTTTCTAATTACGAAGTTTCATACCTAAAATATGCCAATTACTGAAAACGGCGATAGTCATATTTTGCCCAAACCCCCCTGCAGTTTTTAAACTGTCGGAAATGTCCGAAAATTTACTCCTGAGCGTGATTTTGTATCCGAATTCTGACTCTCTGCACCTATTTTCAGTTTCAAATTACGATTTTTTATACCGAAAATATGCCAATTACTTAAAACAGCGAAGGGTCATATTTTGCCCAAACCCCCCTGCAGTTTTCAAAATGTCTGAAATGTTGGAAATTTGACTCCTGAACGTGATTTTTGATCTATATCCTGACTCTCTGCACCTATTTTCAGTTTCAAATTACGACGTTTCATACCGAAAATATGCCAATTACTGTAAACGGCGATGGGTCATTTTTTGCCCCAACCCCCCTGCAGTTTTCAAAATGTCTGAAATGTCGGAAATTTGACTCCTGGGCGTGATTTTTGAGCCGAATTCTGACTCTCTGCACCTATTTTCAGTTTCTAATTACGAAGTTTCATACCTAAAATATGCCAATTACTGAAAACGGCGATAGTCATATTTTGCCCAAACCCCCCTGCAGTTTTTAAACTGTCGGAAATGTCGGATATTTGATTCCTGAGCGTGATTTTTGAGCCGAATTCTGATTCTCTGCACCTATTTTCAGTTTCAAATTACGACGTTTCATACCGAAAATATGCCAATTACTGTAAACGGCGATGTGTCATATTTTGCCCAAACCCCCCTGCAGTTTTCAAACTGTCTGAAATGTCGGATATTTGGCTCCTGAGCGTGATTTTTGAGCCGAATTCTGATTCTCTGCACCTATTTTCAGTTTCAAATTACGACGTTTCATACCGAAAATATGCCAATTACTGTAAACGGCGATGCTTCATATTTTGCCCAAACCCCCCCTGCAGTTTTCAAAATGTCTGAAATGTCGGAAATTTGACTACTGTGCGTGATTTTTGAGCCGAATTCGGACTCTCTCCACCTATTTTCAGTTTCAAATTACGAAGTTTCATACCGAAAATATGCCAATTAATGTAAACGGCGAGGGTCATATTTTGCCCAAACCCCCCTGCAGTTTTCAAAATGTCTGAAATGTCGGAAATTTGACTCCTGAGCGCGATTTTTTATCCGAATTCTGACTCTCTGCACCTATTTTCAGTTTCAAATTACGAATTTTATACCGAAAATATGCCAATTACTGAAAACGGCGATGGGTCATATTTTGCCCAAACCCCCCTGCAGTTTTCAAAATGTCTGAAATGTCGGAAATTTGACTCCTGAGCGTGATTTTTGAGCCGAATTCTGTCTCTCTGCACCTATTTTCAGTTTCAAATTACGAAGTTTTATACCTAAAATATGCCAATTACTGAAAACATCGATGGGTCATATTATGCCAAAACCCCCCCTGCATTTTTAAAATGTCTGAAATGTTGGAAATTTGACTCCTTTGCGTGATTTTTGAGCCGAATTCTGACTCTCTGCACCTATTTTCAGTTTCAAATTACGACTTTTTATACCGAATATATGCCAATTACTGAAAACGGCGATGGGTCATATTTTGCCCAAACCCCCCTGCAGTTTTCAAAATGTCTGAAATGTCGGAAATTTGACTCCTGAGCGTGATTTTTTATCTAAATCCTGACTCTCTGCACCTATTTTCAGTTTCAAATTACGACGTTTCATACCGAAAATATGCCAATTACTGTAAACAGCGATTGGTCATATTTTGCCCAAACCCCCCCTGCTGTTTTCAAAATGTCTGAAATGTCGGAAATTTGACTCCTGAGCGTGATTTTTTATCTGAATTCTGACTCTCTGCACCTAATTTCAGTTTCAAATTACGACTTTTTATACAGAAAATTTGCCAATTACTGAAAACGGCGATGGGTCATATTTTGCACAAACCCCCCTGAAGTTTTCAAAATGTCTGAAATGTCGGAAATATGACTCTTGAGCGTGATTTTTGAGCCGAATTCTGACTCTCTGCACCTATTTTCAGTTTCAAATTACGACGTTTCATACCGAAAACATGACAATTACTGTAAACGGCGATAGTCATATTTTGCCCCAACCCCCCTGCAGTTTTCAAAATGTCTGAAATGTCGGAAATTTGACTCCTGAGCGTGATTTTTGAGCCGAATTCTGACTCTCTGCACCTATTTTCAGTTTCTAATTACGAAGTTTCATACCTAAAATATGCCAATTACTGAAAACGGCGATAGTCATATTTTGCCCAAACCCCCCTGCAGTTTTTAAACTATCGGAAATGTCGGAAATTTGACTCCTGAGCGTGATTTTTGAGCCGAATTCTGACTTTCTGCACCTTTTTTCAGTTTCAAATTACGACGTTTCATACCGAAAATATGCCAATTACTGAAAACGGCGATGGGTCATATTTTGCCCAAACCCCCCTGCAGTTTTCAAACTGTCTGAAATGTCGGATATTTGATTCCTGAGCGTGATTTTTGAGCCGAATTCTGATTCTCTGCACCTATTTTCAGTTTCAAATTACGACGTTTCATACCGAAAATATGCCAATTACTGTAAAAGGCGATGTGTCATATTTTGCCCAAACCCCCCTGCAGTTTTCAAACTGTCTGAAATGTCGGATATTTGACTCCTGAGCGTGATTTTTGAGCCGAATTCTGATTCTCTGCACCTATTTTCAGTTTCAAATTACGACGTTTCATACCGAAAATATGCCAATTACTGTAAACGGCGATGTGTCATATTTTGCCCAAACCCCCCCTGCAGTTTTCAAAATGTCTGAAATGTCGGAAATTTGACTCCTGTGCGTGATTTTTGAGCCGAATTCGGACTCTCTCCACCTATTTTCAGTTTCAAATTACGAAGTTTCATACCGAAAATATGCCAATTAATGTAAACGGCGAGGGTCATATTTTGCCCAAACCCCCCTGCAGTTTTCAAAATGTCTGAAATGTCGGAAATTTGACTCCTGAGCGCGATTTTTTATCCGAATTCTGACTCTCTGCACCTATTTTCAGTTTCAAATTACGAATTTTATACCGAAAATATGCCAATTACTGAAAACGGCGATGGGTCATATTTTGCCCAAACCCCCCTGCAGTTTTCAAAATGTCTGAAATGTCGGAAATTTGACTCCTGAGCGTGATTTTTGAGCCGAATTCTGTCTCTCTGCACCTATTTTCAGTTTCAAATTACGAAGTTTTATACCTAAAATATGCCAATTACTGAAAACATCGATGGGTCATATTATGCCAAAACCCCCCCTGCATTTTTAAAATGTCTGAAATGTTGGAAATTTGACTCCTTTGCGTGATTTTTGAGCCGAATTCTGACTCTCTGCACCTATTTTCAGTTTCAAATTACGACTTTTTATACCGAATATATATCAATTACTGAAAACGGCGATGGGTCATATTTTGCCCAAACCCCCCTGCAGTTTTCAAAATGTCTGAAATGTCGGAAATTTGACTCCTGAGCGTGATTTTTTATCTAAATCCTGACTCTCTGCACCGATTTTCAGTTTCAAATTACGACGTTTCATACCGAAAATATGCCAATTACTGTAAACAGCGATTGGTCATATTTTGCCAAAACCCCCCCTGCTGTTTTCAAAATGTCTGAAATGTCGGAAATTTGACTCCTGAGCGTGATTTTTTATCTGAATTCTGACTCTCTGCACCTAATTTCAGTTTCAAATTACGACTTTTTATACAGAAAATTTGCCAATTACTGAAAACGGCGATGGGTCATATTTTGCACAAACCCCCCTGAAGTTTTCAAAATGTCTGAAATGTCGGAAATATGACTCTTGAGCGTGATTTTTGAGCCGAATTCTGACTCTCTGCACCTATTTTCAGTTTCAAATTACGACGTTTCATACCGAAAATATGACAATTACTGTAAACGGCGATAGTCATATTTTGCCCAAACCCCCCTGCAGTTTTCAAAATGTCTGAAATGTCGGAAATTTGACTCCTGAGCGTGATTTTTGAGCCGAATTCTGACTCTCTGCACCTATTTTCAGTTTCTAATTACGAAGTTTCATACCTAAAATATGCCAATTACTGAAAACGGCGATAGTCATATTTTGCCCAAACCCCCCTGCAGTTTTTAAACTGTCGGAAATGTCGGAAATTTGACTCCTGAGCGTAATTTTTGAGCCGAATTCTGACTTTCTGCACCTTTTTTCAGTTTCAAATTACGACGTTTCATACCGAAAATATGCCAATTACTGAAAACGGCGATGGGTCATGTTTTGCCCAAACCCCCCTGCAGTTTACAAAATGTCTGAAATGTCGGAAATTTGACTCCTGAGCGTGATTTTTGAGCCGAATTCTGACTCTCTTCACCTATTTTCAGTTTCAACTTACGACGTTTCATACCGAAAATATGCCAATTACTGAACACGGCGATGGGTCATATTTTGCCCAAACCCCCCTGCAGTTTTCAAACTGTCTGAAATGTCGGATATTTGATTCCTGAGCGTGATTTTTGAGCCGAATTCTGATTCTCTGCACCTATTTTCAGTTTCAAATTACAACGTTTCATACCGAAAATATGCCAATTACTGTTAACGGCGATGTGTCATATTTTGCCCAAACCCCCCTGCAGTTTTCAAACTGTCTGAAATGTCGGATATTTGACTCCTGAGCGTGATTTTTGAGCCGCATTCTGATTCTCTGCACCTATTTTCAGTTTCAAATTACGACGTTTCATACCGAAAATATGCCAATTACTGTAAACGGCGATGTGTCATATTTTGCCCAAACCCCCCCTGCAGTTTTCAAAATGTCTGAAATGTCGGAAATTTGACTCCTGTGCGTGATTTTTGAGCCGAATTCGGACTCTCTCCACCTATTTTCAGTTTCAAATTACGAAGTTTCATACCGAAAATATGCCAATTAATGTAAACGGCGAGGGTCATATTTTGCCCAAACCCCCCTGCAGTTTTCAAAATGTCTGAAATGTCGGAAATTTGACTCGTGAGCGCGATTTTTTATCCGAATTCTGACTCTCTGCACCTATTTTCAGTTTCAAATTACGAATTTTATACCGAAAATATGCCAATTACTGAAAACGGCGATGGGTCATATTTTGCCCAAACCCCCCTGCAGTTTTCAAAATGTCTGAAATGTCGGAAATTTGACTCCTGAGCGTGATTTTTGAGCCGAATTCTGTCTCTCTGCACCTATTTTCAGTTTCAAATTACGAAGTTTTATACCTAAAATATGCCAATTACTGAAAACATCGATGGGTCATATTATGCCAAAACCCCCCCTGCATTTTTAAAATGTCTGAAATGTTGGAAATTTGACTCCTTTGCGTGATTTTTGAGCCGAATTCTGACTCTCTGCACCTATTTTCAGTTTCAAATTACGACTTTTTATACCGAATATATGCCAATTACTGAAAACGGCGATGGGTCATATTTTGCCCAAACCCCCCTGCAGTTTTCAAAATGTCTGAAATGTCGGAAATTTGACTCCTGAGCGTGATTTTTTATCTAAATCCTGACTCTCTGCACCTATTTTCAGTTTCAAATTACGACGTTTCATACCGAAAATATGCCAATTACTGTAAACAGCGATTGGTCATATTTTGCCCAAACCCCCCCTGCTGTTTTCAAAATGTCGGAAATGTCGGAAATTTGACTCCTGAGCGTGATTTTTTATCTGAATTCTGACTCTCTGCACCTAATTTCAGTTTCAAATTACGACTTTTTATACAGAAAATTTGCCAATTACTGAAAACGGCGATGGGTCATATTTTGCACAAACCCCCCTGAAGTTTTCAAAATGTCTGAAATGTCGGAAATATGACTCTTGAGCGTGATTTTTGAGCCGAATTCTGACTCTCTGCACCTATTTTCAGTTTCAAATTACGACGTTTCATACCGAAAATATGACAATTACTGTAAACGGCGATAGTCATATTTTGCCCAAACCCCCCTGCAGTTTTCAAAATGTCTGAAATGTCGGAAATTTGACTCCTGAGCGTGATTTTTGAGCCGAATTCTGACTCTCTGCACCTATTTTCAGTTTCTAATTACGAAGTTTCATACCTAAAATATGCCAATTACTGAAAACGGCGATAGTCATATTTTGCCCAAACCCCCCTGCAGTTTTTAAACTGTCGGAAATGTCGGAAATTTGACTCCTGAGCGTAATTTTTGAGCCGAATTCTGACTTTCTGCACCTTTTTTCAGTTTCAAATTACGACGTTTCATACCGAAAATATGCCAATTACTGAAAACGGCGATGGGTCATGTTTTGCCCAAACCCCCCTGCAGTTTACAAAATGTCTGAAATGTCGGAAATTTGACTCCTGAGCGTGATTTTTGAGCCGAATTCTGACTCTCTTCACCTATTTTCAGTTTCAACTTACGACGTTTCATACCGAAAATATGCCAATTACTGAACACGGCGATGGGTCATATTTTGCCCAAACCCCCCTGCAGTTTTCAAACTGTCTGAAATGTCGGATATTTGATTCCTGAGCGTGATTTTTGAGCCGAATTCTGATTCTCTGCACCTATTTTCAGTTTCAAATTACAACGTTTCATACCGAAAATATGCCAATTACTGTTAACGGCGATGTGTCATATTTTGCCCAAACCCCCCTGCAGTTTTCAAACTGTCTGAAATGTCGGATATTTGACTCCTGAGCGTGATTTTTGAGCCGCATTCTGATTCTCTGCACCTATTTTCAGTTTCAAATTACGACGTTTCATACCGAAAATATGCCAATTACTGTAAACGGCGATGTGTCATATTTTGCCCAAACCCCCCCTGCAGTTTTCAAAATGTCTGAAATGTCGGAAATTTGACTCCTGTGCGTGATTTTTGAGCCGAATTCGGACTCTCTCCACCTATTTTCAGTTTCAAATTACGAAGTTTCATACCGAAAATATGCCAATTAATGTAAACGGCGAGGGTCATATTTTGCCCAAACCCCCCTGCAGTTTTCAAAATGTCTGAAATGTCGGAAATTTGACTCGTGAGCGCGATTTTTTATCCGAATTCTGACTCTCTGCACCTATTTTCAGTTTCAAATTACGAATTTTATACCGAAAATATGCCAATTACTGAAAACGGCGATGGGTCATATTTTGCCCAAACCCCCCTGCAGTTTTCAAAATGTCTGAAATGTCGGAAATTTGACTCCTGAGCGTGATTTTTGAGCCGAATTCTGTCTCTCTGCACCTATTTTCAGTTTCAAATTACGAAGTTTTATACCTAAAATATGCCAATTACTGAAAACATCGATGGGTCATATTATGCCAAAACCCCCCCTGCATTTTTAAAATGTCTGAAATGTTGGAAATTTGACTCCTTTGCGTGATTTTTGAGCCGAATTCTGACTCTCTGCACCTATTTTCAGTTTCAAATTACGACTTTTTATACCGAATATATGCCAATTACTGAAAACGGCGATGGGTCATATTTTGCCCAAACCCCCCTGCAGTTTTCAAAATGTCTGAAATGTCGGAAATTTGACTCCTGAGCGTGATTTTTTATCTAAATCCTGACTCTCTGCACCTATTTTCAGTTTCAAATTACGACGTTTCATACCGAAAATATGCCAATTACTGTAAACAGCGATTGGTCATATTTTGCCCAAACCCCCCCTGCTGTTTTCAAAATGTCGGAAATGTCGGAAATTTGACTCCTGAGCGTGATTTTTTATCTGAATTCTGACTCTCTGCACCTAATTTCAGTTTCAAATTACGACTTTTTATACAGAAAATTTGCCAATTACTGAAAACGGCGATGGTTCATATTTTGCACAAACCCCCCTGAAGTTTTCAAAATGTCTGAAATGTCGGAAATATGACTCTTGAGCGTGATTTTTGAGCCGAATTCTGACTCTCTGCACCTATTTTCAGTTTCAAATTACGACGTTTCATACCGAAAATATGACAATTACTGTAAACGGCGATAGTCATATTTTGCCCAAACCCCCCTGCAGTTTTTAAACGGTCGGAAATGTCGGAAATTTGACTCCTGAGCGTGATTTTTGAGCCGAATTCTGACTTTCTGCACATATTTTCAGTTTCAAATTACGACGTTTCATACCGAAAATATGCCAATTACTGAAAACGGCGATGGGTCATGTTTTGCCCAAACCCCCCTGCAGTTTTCAAAATGTCTGAAATGTCGGAAATTTGACTCCTGAGCGTGATTTTTGAGCCGAATTCTGACTCTCTTCACCTATTTTCAGTTTCAACTTACGACGTTTCATACCGAAAATATGCCAATTACTGAAAACGGCGATGGGTCATGTTTTGCCCAAACCCCCCTGCAGTTTTCAAAATGTCTGAAATGTCGGAAATTTGACTCCTGTGCGTGATTTTTGAGCCGAATTCTGACTCTCTCCACCTATTTTCAGTTTCAAATTACGAAGTTTCATACCGAAAATATGCCAATTAATGTAAACGGCGAGGGTCATATTTTGCCCAAACCCCCTTGCAGTTTTCAAAATGTCTGAAATGTCGGAAATTTGACTCCTGAGCGCGATTTTTTATCCGAATTCTGACTCTCTGCACCTATTTTCAGTTTCAAATTACGACTTTTTATACCGAAAATATGCCAATTACTGAAAACGGCGATGGGTCATATTTTGCCCAAACCCCCCTGCAGTTTTCAAAATGTCTGAAATGTCGGAAATTTGACTCCTGAGCGTGATTTTTGAGCCGAATTCTGTCTCTCTCTGCACCTATTTTCAGATTCAAATTACGAAGTTTTATACCTAAAATATGCCAATTACTGAAAACATCGATGGGTCATATTATACCAAAACCCCCCCTGCATTTTTAAAATGTCTGAAATGTTGGAAATTTGACTCCTTTGCGTGATTTTTGAGCCGAATTCTGACTCTCTGCACCTATTTTCAGTTTCAAATTACGACTTTTTATACCGAATATATGCCAATTACTGAAAACGGCGATGGGTCATATTTTGCCCAAACCCCCCTGCAGTTTTCAAAATGTCTGAAATGTCGGAAATTTGACTCCTGAGCGTGATTTTTTATCTAAATCCTGACTCTCTGCACCTATTTTCAGTTTCAAATTACGACGTTTCATACCGAAAATATGCCAATTACTGTAAACAGCGATTGGTCATATTTTGCCCAAACCCCCCCTGCTGTTTTCAAAATGTCGGAAATGTCGGAAATTTGACTCCTGAGCGTGATTTTTTATCTGAATTCTGACTCTCTGCACCTAATTTCAGTTTCAAATTACGACTTTTTATACAGAAAATTTGCCAATTACTGAAAACGGCGATGGGTCATATTTTGCACAAACCCCCCTGAAGTTTTCAAAATGTCTGAAATGTCGGAAATATGACTCTTGAGCGTGATTTTTGAGCCGAATTCTGACTCTCTGCACCTATTTTCAGTTTCAAATTACGACGTTTCATACCGAAAATATGACAATTACTGTAAACGGCGATAGTCATATTTTGCCCAAACCCCCCTGCAGTTTTTAAACTGTCGGAAATGTCGGAAATTTGACTCCTGAGCGTGATTTTTGAGCCGAATTCTGACTTTCTGCACATATTTTCAGTTTCAAATTACGACGTTTCATACCGAAAATATGCCAATTACTGAAAACGGCGATGGGTCATGTTTTGCCCAAACCCCCCTGCAGTTTTCAAAATGTCTGAAATGTCGGAAATTTGACTCCTGAGCGTGATTTTTGAGCCGAATTCTGACTCTCTTCACCTATTTTCAGTTTCAACTTACGACGTTTCATACCGAAAATATGCCAATTACTGAAAACGGCGATGGGTCATGTTTTGCCCAAACCCCCCTGCAGTTTTCAAAATGTCTGAAATGTCGGAAATTTGACTCCTGTGCGTGATTTTTGAGCCGAATTCTGACTCTCTCCACCTATTTTCAGTTTCAAATTACGAAGTTTCATACCGAAAATATGCCAATTAATGTAAACGGCGAGGGTCATATTTTGCCCAAACCCCCTTGCAGTTTTCAAAATGTCTGAAATGTCGGAAATTTGACTCCTGAGCGCGATTTTTTATCCGAATTCTGACTCTCTGCACCTATTTTCAGTTTCAAATTACGACTTTTTATACCGAAAATATGCCAATTACTGAAAACGGCGATGGGTCATATTTTGCCCAAACCCCCCTGCAGTTTTCAAAATGTCTGAAATGTCGGAAATTTGACTCCTGAGCGTGATTTTTGAGCCGAATTCTGTCTCTCTCTGCACCTATTTTCAGATTCAAATTACGAAGTTTTATACCTAAAATATGCCAATTACTGAAAACATCGATGGGTCATATTATGCCAAAACCCCCCCTGCATTTTTAAAATGTCTGAAATGTTGGAAATTTGACTCCTTTGCGTGATTTTTGAGCCGAATTCTGACTCTCTGCACCTATTTTCAGTTTCAAATTACGACTTTTTATACCGAATATATGCCAATTACTGAAAACGGCGATGGGTCATATTTTGCCCAAACCCCCCTGCAGTTTTCAAAATGTCTGAAATGTCGGAAATTTGACTCCTGAGCGTGATTTTTTATCTAAATCCTGACTCTCTGCACCTATTTTCAGTTTCAAATTACGACGTTTCATACCGAAAATATGCCAATTACTGTAAACAGCGATTGGTCATATTTTGCCCAAACCCCCCCTGCTGTTTTCAAAATGTCGGAAATGTCGGAAATTTGACTCCTGAGCGTGATTTTTTATCTGAATTCTGACTCTCTGCACCTAATTTCAGTTTCAAATTACGACTTTTTATACAGAAAATTTGCCAATTACTGAAAACGGCGATGGGTCATATTTTGCACAAACCCCCCTGAAGTTTTCAAAATGTCTGAAATGTCGGAAATATGACTCTTGAGCGTGATTTTTGAGCCGAATTCTGACTCTCTGCACCTATTTTCAGTTTCAAATTACGACGTTTCATACCGAAAATATGACAATTACTGTAAACGGCGATAGTCATATTTTGCCCAAACCCCCCTGCAGTTTTTAAACTGTCGGAAATGTCGGAAATTTGACTCCTGAGCGTGATTTTTGAGCCGAATTCTGACTTTCTGCACATATTTTCAGTTTCAAATTACGACGTTTCATACCGAAAATATGCCAATTACTGAAAACGGCGATGGGTCATGTTTTGCCCAAACCCCCCTGCAGTTTTCAAAATGTCTGAAATGTCGGAAATTTGACTCCTGAGCGTGATTTTTGAGCCGAATTCTGACTCTCTTCACCTATTTTCAGTTTCAACTTACGACGTTTCATACCGAAAATATGCCAATTACTGAAAACGGCGATGGGTCATGTTTTGCCCAAACCCCCCTGCAGTTTTCAAAATGTCTGAAATGTCGGAAATTTGACTCCTGTGCGTGATTTTTGAGCCGAATTCTGACTCTCTCCACCTATTTTCAGTTTCAAATTACGAAGTTTCATACCGAAAATATGCCAATTAATGTAAACGGCGAGGGTCATATTTTGCCCAAACCCCCTTGCAGTTTTCAAAATGTCTGAAATGTCGGAAATTTGACTCCTGAGCGCGATTTTTTATCCGAATTCTGACTCTCTGCACCTATTTTCAGTTTCAAATTACGACTTTTTATACCGAAAATATGCCAATTACTGAAAACGGCGATGGGTCATATTTTGCCCAAACCCCCCTGCAGTTTTCAAAATGTCTGAAATGTCGGAAATTTGACTCCTGAGCGTGATTTTTGAGCCGAATTCTGTCTCTCTGCACCTATTTTCAGATTCAAATTAAGAAGTTTTATACCTAAAATATGCCAATTACTGAAAACATCGATGGGTCATATTATGCCAAAACCCCCCCTGCATTTTTAAAATGTCTGAAATGTTGGAAATTTGACTCCTTTGCGTGATTTTTGAGCCGAATTCTGACTCTCTGCACCTATTTTCAGTTTCAAATTACGACTTTTTATACCGAATATATGCCAATTACTGAAAACGGCGATGGGTCATATTTTGCCCAAACCCCCCTGCAGTTTTCAAAATGTCTGAAATGTCGGAAATTTGACTCCTGAGCGTGATTTTTTATCTAAATCCTGACTCTCTGCACCTATTTTCAGTTTCAAATTACGACGTTTCATACCGAAAATATGCCAATTACTGTAAACAGCGATTGGTCATATTTTGCCCAAACCCCCCCTGCTGTTTTCAAAATGTCTGAAATGTCGGAAATTTGACTCCTGAGCGTGATTTTTTATCTGAATTCTGACTCTCTGCACCTAATTTCAGTTTCAAATTACGACTTTTTATACAGAAAATTTGCCAATTACTGAAAACGGCGATGGGTCATATTTTGCACAAACCCCCCTGCAGTTTTCAAAATGTCTGAAATGTCGGAAATATGACTCCTGAGCGTGATTTTTGAGCCGAATTCTGACTCTCTGCACCTATTTTCAGTTTCAAATTACGACGTTTCATACCAAAAATATGACAATTACTGTAAACGGCGATGGGTCATATTTTGCCCAAACCCCCCTGCAGTTTTCAAAATGTCTGAAATGTCGGAGATTTGACTCCTGAACGTGATTTTTGAGCCGAATTCTGACTCTCTGCACCTATTTTCAGTTTCAAATTACGAAGTTTCATACCTAAAATATGCCAATTACTGAAAAAGGCGATAGTCATATTTTGCCCAAACCCCCCTGCAGTTTTCAAAATGTCTGAAATGTCGGAAATTTGACTCCTGAGCGTGATTTTTGAGCCGAATTCTGACTTTCTGCACATATTTTCAGTTTCAAATTACGACGTTTCATACCGAAAATATGCCAATTACTGAAAACGGCGATGGGTCATGTTTTGCCCAAACCCCCCTGCAGTTTTCAAAATGTCTGAAATGTCGGAAATTTGACTCCTGAGCGTGATTTTTGAGCCGAATTCTGACTCTCTTCACCTATTTTCAGTTTCAACTTACGACGTTTCATACCGAAAATATGCCAATTACTGAAAACGGCGATGGGTCATGTTTTGCCCAAACCCCCCTGCAGTTTTCAAAATGTCTGAAATGTCGGAAATTTGACTCCTGTGCGTGATTTTTGAGCCGAATTCTGACTCTCTCCACCTATTTTCAGTTTCAAATTACGAAGTTTCATACCGAAAATATGCCAATTAATGTAAACGGCGAGGGTCATATTTTGCCCAAACCCCCTTGCAGTTTTCAAAATGTCTGAAATGTCGGAAATTTGACTCCTGAGCGCGATTTTTTATCCGAATTCTGACTCTCTGCACCTATTTTCAGTTTCAAATTACGACTTTTTATACCGAAAATATGCCAATTACTGAAAACGGCGATGGGTCATATTTTGCCCAAACCCCCCTGCAGTTTTCAAAATGTCTGAAATGTCGGAAATTTGACTCCTGAGCGTGATTTTTGAGCCGAATTCTGTCTCTCTCTGCACCTATTTTCAGATTCAAATTACGAAGTTTTATACCTAAAATATGCCAATTACTGAAAACATCGATGGGTCATATTATACCAAAACCCCCCCTGCATTTTTAAAATGTCTGAAATGTTGGAAATTTGACTCCTTTGCGTGATTTTTGAGCCGAATTCTGACTCTCTGCACCTATTTTCAGTTTCAAATTACGACTTTTTATACCGAATATATGCCAATTACTGAAAACGGCGATGGGTCATATTTTGCCCAAACCCCCCTGCAGTTTTCAAAATGTCTGAAATGTCGGAAATTTGACTCCTGAGCGTGATTTTTTATCTAAATCCTGACTCTCTGCACCTATTTTCAGTTTCAAATTACGACGTTTCATACCGAAAATATGCCAATTACTGTAAACAGCGATTGGTCATATTTTGCCCAAACCCCCCCTGCTGTTTTCAAAATGTCGGAAATGTCGGAAATTTGACTCCTGAGCGTGATTTTTTATCTGAATTCTGACTCTCTGCACCTAATTTCAGTTTCAAATTACGACTTTTTATACAGAAAATTTGCCAATTACTGAAAACGGCGATGGGTCATATTTTGCACAAACCCCCCTGAAGTTTTCAAAATGTCTGAAATGTCGGAAATATGACTCTTGAGCGTGATTTTTGAGCCGAATTCTGACTCTCTGCACCTATTTTCAGTTTCAAATTACGACGTTTCATACCGAAAATATGACAATTACTGTAAACGGCGATAGTCATATTTTGCCCAAACCCCCCTGCAGTTTTTAAACTGTCGGAAATGTCGGAAATTTGACTCCTGAGCGTGATTTTTGGGCCGAATTCTGACTTTCTGCACATATTTTCAGTTTCAAATTACGACGTTTCATACCGAAAATATGCCAATTACTGAAAACGGCGATGGGTCATGTTTTGCCCAAACCCCCCTGCAGTTTTCAAAATGTCTGAAATGTCGGAAATTTGACTCCTGAGCGTGATTTTTGAGCCGAATTCTGACTCTCTTCACCTATTTTCAGTTTCAACTTACGACGTTTCATACCGAAAATATGCCAATTACTGAAAACGGCGATGGGTCATGTTTTGCCCAAACCCCCCTGCAGTTTTCAAAATGTCTGAAATGTCGGAAATTTGACTCCTGTGCGTGATTTTTGAGCCGAATTCTGACTCTCTCCACCTATTTTCAGTTTCAAATTACGAAGTTTCATACCGAAAATATGCCAATTAATGTAAACGGCGAGGGTCATATTTTGCCCAAACCCCCTTGCAGTTTTCAAAATGTCTGAAATGTCGGAAATTTGACTCCTGAGCGCGATTTTTTATCCGAATTCTGACTCTCTGCACCTATTTTCAGTTTCAAATTACGACTTTTTATACCGAAAATATGCCAATTACTGAAAACGGCGATGGGTCATATTTTGCCCAAACCCCCCTGCAGTTTTCAAAATGTCTGAAATGTCGGAAATTTGACTCCTGAGCGTGATTTTTGAGCCGAATTCTGTCTCTCTCTGCACCTATTTTCAGATTCAAATTACGAAGTTTTATACCTAAAATATGCCAATTACTGAAAACATCGATGGGTCATATTATGCCAAAACCCCCCCTGCATTTTTAAAATGTCTGAAATGTTGGAAATTTGACTCCTTTGCGTGATTTTTGAGCCGAATTCTGACTCTCTGCACCTATTTTCAGTTTCAAATTACGACTTTTTATACCGAATATATGCCAATTACTGAAAACGGCGATGGGTCATATTTTGCCCAAACCCCCCTGCAGTTTTCAAAATGTCTGAAATGTCGGAAATTTGACTCCTGAGCGTGATTTTTTATCTAAATCCTGACTCTCTGCACCTATTTTCAGTTTCAAATTACGACGTTTCATACCGAAAATATGCCAATTACTGTAAACAGCGATTGGTCATATTTTGCCCAAACCCCCCCTGCTGTTTTCAAAATGTCGGAAATGTCGGAAATTTGACTCCTGAGCGTGATTTTTTATCTGAATTCTGACTCTCTGCACCTAATTTCAGTTTCAAATTACGACTTTTTATACAGAAAATTTGCCAATTACTGAAAACGGCGATGGGTCATATTTTGCACAAACCCCCCTGAAGTTTTCAAAATGTCTGAAATGTCGGAAATATGACTCTTGAGCGTGATTTTTGAGCCGAATTCTGACTCTCTGCACCTATTTTCAGTTTCAAATTACGACGTTTCATACCGAAAATATGACAATTACTGTAAACGGCGATAGTCATATTTTGCCCAAACCCCCCTGCAGTTTTTAAACTGTCGGAAATGTCGGAAATTTGACTCCTGAGCGTGATTTTTGAGCCGAATTCTGACTTTCTGCACATATTTTCAGTTTCAAATTACGACGTTTCATACCGAAAATATGCCAATTACTGAAAACGGCGATGGGTCATGTTTTGCCCAAACCCCCCTGCAGTTTTCAAAATGTCTGAAATGTCGGAAATTTGACTCCTGAGCGTGATTTTTGAGCCGAATTCTGACTCTCTTCACCTATTTTCAGTTTCAACTTACGACGTTTCATACCGAAAATATGCCAATTACTGAAAACGGCGATGGGTCATGTTTTGCCCAAACCCCCCTGCAGTTTTCAAAATGTCTGAAATGTCGGAAATTTGACTCCTGTGCGTGATTTTTGAGCCGAATTCTGACTCTCTCCACCTATTTTCAGTTTCAAATTACGAAGTTTCATACCGAAAATATGCCAATTAATGTAAACGGCGAGGGTCATATTTTGCCCAAACCCCCTTGCAGTTTTCAAAATGTCTGAAATGTCGGAAATTTGACTCCTGAGCGCGATTTTTTATCCGAATTCTGACTCTCTGCACCTATTTTCAGTTTCAAATTACGACTTTTTATACCGAAAATATGCCAATTACTGAAAACGGCGATGGGTCATATTTTGCCCAAACCCCCCTGCAGTTTTCAAAATGTCTGAAATGTCGGAAATTTGACTCCTGAGCGTGATTTTTGAGCCGAATTCTGTCTCTCTGCACCTATTTTCAGATTCAAATTAAGAAGTTTTATACCTAAAATATGCCAATTACTGAAAACATCGATGGGTCATATTATGCCAAAACCCCCCCTGCATTTTTAAAATGTCTGAAATGTTGGAAATTTGACTCCTTTGCGTGATTTTTGAGCCGAATTCTGACTCTCTGCACCTATTTTCAGTTTCAAATTACGACTTTTTATACCGAATATATGCCAATTACTGAAAACGGCGATGGGTCATATTTTGCCCAAACCCCCCTGCAGTTTTCAAAATGTCTGAAATGTCGGAAATTTGACTCCTGAGCGTGATTTTTTATCTAAATCCTGACTCTCTGCACCTATTTTCAGTTTCAAATTACGACGTTTCATACCGAAAATATGCCAATTACTGTAAACAGCGATTGGTCATATTTTGCCCAAACCCCCCCTGCTGTTTTCAAAATGTCTGAAATGTCGGAAATTTGACTCCTGAGCGTGATTTTTTATCTGAATTCTGACTCTCTGCACCTAATTTCAGTTTCAAATTACGACTTTTTATACAGAAAATTTGCCAATTACTGAAAACGGCGATGGGTCATATTTTGCACAAACCCCCCTGCAGTTTTCAAAATGTCTGAAATGTCGGAAATATGACTCCTGAGCGTGATTTTTGAGCCGAATTCTGACTCTCTGCACCTATTTTCAGTTTCAAATTACGACGTTTCATACCAAAAATATGACAATTACTGTAAACGGCGATGGGTCATATTTTGCCCAAACCCCCCTGCAGTTTTCAAAATGTCTGAAATGTCGGAGATTTGACTCCTGAACGTGATTTTTGAGCCGAATTCTGACTCTCTGCACCTATTTTCAGTTTCAAATTACGAAGTTTCATACCTAAAATATGCCAATTACTGAAAAAGGCGATAGTCATATTTTGCCCAAACCCCCCTGCAGTTTTCAAAATGTCTGAAATGTCGGAAATTTGACTCCTGAGCGTGATTTTTGAGCCGAATTCTAACTTTCTGCACCTATTTTCAGTTTCAAATTACGACGTTTCATACCGAAAATATGCCAATTACTGTAAACGGCGATTGGTCATATTTGGCCAAACCCCCCCTGCAGTTTTCAATATGTCTGAAATGTCGGAAATTTGACTCCTAAGCGTAATTTTGGAGCCGAATTCTGACTCTCTGCACCTATTTTAAGTTTCAAATTACGACGTTTCACACCCAAAATATGCCAATTACTGAAAACGGCGATGGGTCATGTTTTGCCCAAACCCCCTTGCAGTTTTCAAAATGTCCGAAATGTCGGAAATTTGACTCCTGAGCGTGATTTTTGAGCCGAATTCTGACTCTCTGCACCTATTTTCAGTTTCAAATTACGACGTTTCATACCGAAAATATGCCAATTACTGTACACGGCGATGGGTCATATTTTGCCCAAATCCCCCTGCAGTTTTCAAACTGTCTGAAATGTCGGATATTTGAGTCCTGAGCGTGATTTTTTATCCGAATTCTGACTCTCTGCACCTATTTTCAGTTTCAAATTACGACTTTTCATACCAAAAAATATGCCAATTACTGAAAACGGCGATGGGTCATATTTTGGCCAAACCCCCCTGCAGTTTTCAAAATGTCTGAAATGTCGGAAATTTGACTCCTGAGCGTGATTTTTGAGCCGAATTCTGACTCTCTGCACCTATTTTCAGTTTCAAATTACGACTTTTTATACCGAATATATGCCAATTACTGAAAACGGCGATGGGTCATATTTTGCCCAAACCCCCCTGCAGTTTTCAAAATGTCTGAAATGTCGGAAATTTGACTCCTGAGCGTGATTTTTTATCTAAATCCTGACTCTCTGCACCTATTTTCAGTTTCAAATTACGACGTTTCATACCGAAAATATGCCAATTACTGTAAACAGCGATTGGTCATATTTTGCCCAAACCCCCCCTGCTGTTTTCAAAATGTCTGAAATGTCGGAAATTTGACTCCTGAGCGTGATTTTTTATCTGAATTCTGACTCTCTGCACCTAATTTCAGTTTCAAATTACGACTTTTTATACAGAAAATTTGCCAATTACTGAAAACGGCGATGGGTCATATTTTGCACAAACCCCCCTGCAGTTTTCAAAATGTCTGAAATGTCGGAAATATGACTCCTGAGCGTGATTTTTGAGCCGAATTCTGACTCTCTGCACCTATTTTCAGTTTCAAATTACGACGTTTCATACCAAAAATATGACAATTACTGTAAACGGCGATGGGTCATATTTTGCCCAAACCCCCCTGCAGTTTTCAAAATGTCTGAAATGTCGGAGATTTGACTCCTGAACGTGATTTTTGAGCCGAATTCTGACTCTCTGCACCTATTTTCAGTTTCAAATTACTAAGTTTCATACCTAAAATATGCCAATTACTGAAAAAGGCGATAGTCATATTTTGCCCAAACCCCCCTGCAGTTTTCAAAATGTCTGAAATGTCGGAAATTTGACTCCTGAGCGTGATTTTTGAGCCGAATTCTAACTTTCTGCACCTATTTTCAGTTTCAAATTACGACGTTTCATACCGAAAATATGCCAATTACTGTAAACGGCGATTGGTCATATTTGGCCAAACCCCCCCTGCAGTTTTCAATATGTCTGAAATGTCGGAAATTTGACTCCTAAGCGTAATTTTGGAGCCGAATTCTGACTCTCTGCACCTATTTTAAGTTTCAAATTACGACGTTTCACACCCAAAATATGCCAATTACTGAAAACGGCGATGGGTCATGTTTTGCCCAAACCCCCTTGCAGTTTTCAAAATGTCCGAAATGTCGGAAATTTGACTCCTGAGCGTGATTTTTGAGCCGAATTCTGACTCTCTGCACCTATTTTCAGTTTCAAATTACGACGTTTCATACCGAAAATATGCCAATTACTGTACACGGCGATGGGTCATATTTTGCCCAAATCCCCCTGCAGTTTTCAAACTGTCTGAAATGTCGGATATTTGAGTCCTGAGCGTGATTTTTTATCCGAATTCTGACTCTCTGCACCTATTTTCAGTTTCAAATTACGACTTTTCATACCAAAAAATATGCCAATTACTGAAAACGGCGATGGGTCATATTTTGGCCAAACCCCCCTGCAGTTTTCAAAATGTCTGAAATGTCGGAAATTTGACTCCCGAGCGAAATTTTTTATGCGAATACTGACTCTCTGCACCTATTTTCAGTTTCAAATTACGACGTTTCATACCGAAAATATGCCAATTACTGTAAACGGCGATAGGTCATATTTTGCCCAAACCCCCCCTGCAATTTTCAAAATGTCTGAAATGTCGGAAATTTGACTCCTGAGCGTGATTTTTTATCCGAATTCTGACTCTCCAACCCGTTCTCACACAAGACAGCACATATATGACTTAATGCTTAAAGTCAATATGTTGAATATGAATTAGTAAATATGTGATATATTCCCAGTTACTTTTTTTTCCAAGGCCCAAACTCTTCCTCACGTACCAACTTGCGTCTCACGGTACCCGTCCGTCAACCTAGATAGCAGAATAGTCGTGATTGGTTCAATTATAAGGAAAATTGTACTTTTCAGGTCCCACATGGGTTGTGAAATTTACCTACTATTGTCCATGCTCTTAGAATATTATAGATCAGCTACTTCCTATTGAAGGTTCGTAGTTTTGTTTTGAGAAGTATTAGTTGTTCTTAGTAAATTATAATAAGCACTAAAAATTATTACATAGAATAACAGTCCTTCACCAATCAATATTATATACCATAGTTGGTGCTTTACAAATCTTTAAAGAATGTTTTGTAGGAACGCTAACAGAAAACGATGGTTCATTGGAATGTCTATGGGGTAAACTACTCTAAACAGGATGGTATTGTGTCTACTATACCAACTACAGGATCGGTATATTGTCCACTACCACCTGTTAGGTGAGTAAGGGGGTGCAATACCACCCACAGGATGGGTATGAGGGTCACATCCACCCAGAGGATGAGTATGGGGATCACATCCACCCACAGGAAGGGTATGGGGTCCAATACCACCCACAGGATGAGTATGGCGTCCACTACAACCCACAGGATGGGTATGGGGCTCCAACCACCCATAGAATGGGTATGGGGCTCCAACCACCCATAAAATGGGTATGGGGTCCAATAACACCCACTGGATGTGTATATGGCGTCCATTGCCGCGTGTCGAGCTCGAAAACCGCAGCATTCATCTCAGAACCATGCCTATTTCACGCAGATTCCTTAATAAACGTAAAAGTTTTATATGTCACAAGAAAGATAGAAATATAAGCTTCATTCTAAATACCTTACCATGGGCATATTTAAATTTAAACCGAAGATACGTGTACTTTTATAATAGCCGAGCTCCGACCCCGGACAGATCGATCGACCGAGCAACTCTCTCTCAGAACAATGTTTATTTCACGTGAATTCGTTAGTAAACATATATGTTTTATATGTCTCAAGAAAGACAGACATATAAGCTTCACTTTAAACACTTTACTATAGACATATTTAAATTTCTAATGAAGATTATTGTATTTTAAAAATTACGGAGCTCCCACCCCGTACAGACTGAACGACAGAGCAACTCTCTCTCAGATCAATGTTTATTTCACGTAAATTCGTTAATAAACACAAATGTTTTATAAGTCTTAAGCAAGATAGAAATAAGAGCTTCATTTTAAATACATTACAATAGACATATTTATAGCTCAAGTGAAGATACATATGTTTTTATAGTAGCGCTCAGTAGCTTGTCGGGCATGGAGTGCAGACGCCTACGCACTTGCCGATATATTGTATAATTAACAAAGATACGCTAATAAAGCCTAAAATCTTATATGCCTCCAGAAAGACCGATATATGAACATTATTATAATTGCACCAAATGAAATATATCATGTTCGAGAACAAAGATATATCAATTTTAAATTAAGTTTCGACTCTCTCTCGGGTGAGAGAGATGGGGCGACTCTCGCCCCATCTATTGGAGATTCTGTGCACTAAATACCCAAAGCTACTCAAACCCTCCTAGCATTATTTAAGTAATGAAGTAATATGGTATATTTACTCACTATAATGTGGGTGCTGAATGCAGAACATGAGAAAACATATATTTACTCCAAACTAATATAATTTCATTATGAAATAAGTAGCATCAAAGGAAGTCGATGATCCAAGCAGCAATGTTGTGGAGCGACTTATCCAAGATATATCGTTGTTTGGAAAGTGTTTGTTGGCATATCCAGTTGTCGCACTTCTCTGCTCAAATTATCACAAATTTAAATTATAATGTTAACAAGTAGAATACGTATTTTTAATAAAATCTAACATAACTAGCCAGAAAACATTTAACATTAATTAAAAAATATATGTTTGGAAGTTAAATCGACTTCATAGGACAATGGTTTTGTTATATATACTCGTTATTCGTTGACATGCGTTCGCTACTTAAACTACCATGTACTGTACTTATGTAAAATCTCCCATGTCTCTTCGCTCATCTCACCGAACCCTACAGGCTCTGTGATATATTGTTTAATTAATTGAGATTCACAAATAAAGCTAATAATTGTATATGTTATCAAAAAGGCAGAGCTTAGTTTAGTTCATTTATTATGCACTCCATACCCATCCTATGGACGATAGTGGAGTGTTACAGAGGCACATAATGGGCTCAGGGAATGAGCCCCACAATTCATATAGCCAAGCAAGTTATAATCTTGATAAGCTAGTTACAAAAGTCAATGCACATTGTCACATCAACAATGGGCTCGAGTCCGACCACAAGTACAGTTAATAATTAAAGCAACTGACATATATGGAGGGCTAGTGTCACAATTGATATGTTTATCCTACACATAACCCCCTCTCCCCCATCCAATGGGCAGGGGTGGATAGGTTACAATCAAGTTTTTTTTTGCGTTTTATTCAGAGATTAGATCTTATTGGGTGAGGAAAGATATTCATATTTTAAAGAAGGCTTCTTGGCTGATGCTCTCCATTGATGGAAAATCTACAACCTTTTGAAAATCAATGTTAGTTTGATCTAATATTGTAATTAACGCAGTTACCTGATGTAATTCTTCACCTATATCTTTTTCTGGTTAATCCCTATTTACATTATGCAGTTCAGGCTTCGTCGCCAGACTATAGTTTTTAGTTTAGTTAATTTATCACATAATGGGTTCAGGGACTGAACACAATTTATTTATCTAAGCAAGTTACAATCTTGAGGAGCTAGCCACAAAATTCATAACACATTGTCACATCAACAACATGGGTTCGAGATCGACCACAAGTACAGTTTCTAAATTAAGCAAATGCCATAAGTGGAGAGCTAGTGTCACAATTGATATGTTTGTCCTGCACATTTCCACAGTGGTTTGCTTGGGTTCTTTTAATTATCTTAGATATCATTGAAGAGAACCTCCTAGGTACTATACTGTATATATGCTGGTAAGAAGTATAATTATCCTGAGAAATCGTGTAAATTATGTTGTACGAGTGCTTCCAGTTAAGTAACATAGTTCATTTGTGTGCGCGTGCTTGAAGAGGAAATGTTATCCCCCCCCACCCCCCATTGTAAATATTTGTGGGTTTCAGACCATACGGCCACGGCTTACCCTCGCCGCGGTCGAGGGTAAGAACCCGGATGTATACCCAGTATTACAAGTAAACATTAGCAATAAGAATTATGAAAAGTTCCTTCACCTATACATAGACAAGAGACTGAACTTCAGCACCCACATACAACACATAAGGGGATGCTCTGAGAGAGAGAGAGAGAGAGAGAGAGAGAGAGAGAGAGAGAGGGAGAGTAAAATTATCCACTGAGGTCTGATTAAGTCCTTTTGGGGACCTTAATCATTAGGACGTCCAATGATTAACGCAAAGTGAAGCGTATTCAGATGGTATATTGACAACATTCAGCATATCTCATAATGACCTAGTAGTACTTGGTGCACAAATACCTTTTCCATAGGAATCGCAAAACATAATTAAACACAACTGTACCGTACAGTGTTATATATTTATTTCAGTTTGAACAATTTTTAACATTAACATTCCAACATTCATTTTAGCAAGTTCTCTCATAATGACGTGTGGGTTAGCAATGTCAAAGGCTGACTTAAGATCTAGGAAAGTGGTATATGACCTATCAGTATGCAGGGTGAGGAATGTGGTGATACAGTGATGTACACTCTTTCCATGCATAAAGCCATATATCTGGGGAGACAACATATTATTAATTTTGTAAAGGAGACGGTTGAGAACCATCTTCTCAAGACACTTATAGAGACAACTAGTGAGGGAGACTGGGCATAAAGCACTCGGCTGGTGAGGTTTAGGAATGGGAATAATAACACTGTTGGTCCATGACTTAGGAAGCTCCCCAGTTACATAGCTCATATTATACAATTGAAGAAAGGTTTTCCTTGGAACTAGCAGAAGCATAAGCAGTATGCCGTAAGTAACTCCATCCTCCCCGGGTGATGTAGCTTTGCCTTTATGTAGAGCAGAATCTAGTTTGTATTCAGTAAAAAGCATGTCACAGTCATCCAGTATATCTATCATTTAATTCATTCTGTGAGGGTAGAGGAAGACTGTCAAAGCTGGAAGTCGTGGCCCAAGCATCAACAAGATCATTTGCTCTGTGCAGAGGATTAGGGTACGAGATCTCTGCAGCATTTTTCCCTTTGATCTTGTTGATATCCTTCCATGCCCGACTTAGTGGCGTGTGAGAATTGAGACCACGGACAAAAGTTTCCCAGTCTGTCTGCCTCAGCTCCACCATACGTTCCCTGGCCTTAGCCAGAGCCGCTTGAAAGAGCCGAAGCATTTCAGCAGTGCGGGTCCTTCTACAAGCTAGTCCAATTATTCTGGCAGTGCGTTTTAGTGTCTGCAATTTAGAATCATTATAATAAACATAAGTGCTATGACCAGTGTAATTTGGGTTACGTGGCCTGGACGATGGATCAAGTGATTCTATAAACTGGTTGATAGTACCTGTGAGCTCACTGTTAAAATCTTCAACTGATGAAGGCTCAGATGAACTGTACCATTCTGACACATGAGCAACAAGATCGATGATCGTTGATCGATGGGCACAGCCAGCCTCTTCCGCTTGAACACTCCACCGGGGAGGATAGAACTGCCAATGCTTACAGTGGCTAATATGGCCAGATGATCAGACGCCATATCTGGCACTATTGACGAGGCGCACACGGTGTGGGAGACGTTGAAACCGAGACATAGATCAGGAATACCTCCGTAGATATGCGTCGGTTCAAGGTCACCCACAATCTGTGCATCATCGTGACTACCTAATAGTGACACTAGTTGCCGTTAAGATTACTGAACTGCGAATTACCAATATTCCTATGTCTAGCGTTATAATCACCTCTAATGATGGTAGGCTCAGTCTGAATACAGATAGGAAGGTCAGCATAATTAAAGTTACAAGGAGTCGATTATTTAGTACATAGTTGTTTTTCTCTTAAACTGGATGATAGAGGGGGAGTCTTTAACGTGATTGGGAATACATACATACATACATACATACATACATACATACATACATACATACATACATACATACATACATACATACATACATACATACATACATACATACATACATACATACATACATACATCCAAACATACATGCATGCGTACATCCATTCATACATACATACATACATACATGCGAATATAAATACATGCGTATATACATGCATATATAAATACATACATACATACATTACATACATACATACATACATGCATGCGTACATACATACATCCATCCATCTATCCATACATACATACATGCATACATACATACATACATACATACATACATACATACATACACATATACATACATACATACATACATACATGCGTACATACATACATCCATCCATCTATCCATTCATACATGCATACATACATACATACATACATACATACATACATGCATGCATGCATGCATACATACATACATACATACATACATACATACATACATACATACATGCATGCATGCATGCGTACATACATACATCCATCCATCTATCCATTCATACATGCATACGTACATACATACATACATACATACATACATACATACACGTCCAGTCAGCATATAGCTATTTCGAGACAAAATCCAATACAGTTTATATTGGTGAGACGCCACTGTGATGAGGAGTTTAAATATCACAGGAACTGTAGGTTAATGTGTGACATAAGTGAGGTTAGATGAGGCATCTACAAGCATCAGCTGGTGGAGTGTTGTGGAGGCTGGTGGTACTATGTCCAGATGTTGGAGGGTGGATTTGACTCTCCCACCCTCCCTCCCCCTCCCCCCCCACACATTGACCGCAGTACGTCTAAGGTTACTTTCCACTCTCGCTTACCAAGGGTATAACCCCCGCCCCTCCCAACACACACACATGCATCAGATTCTTAACTTACAATATTTATGATTTACCAATTTATGTTACTACACTGACTGTCAATTTCACAATATTGTATAAACTTTGATGAATCGCTCGTCTATGGGTCATCCAATAATGTTAGCAGACTTCTAGATGTTACCACTGCTAGGTTTAGCCTCAGCTACAAGTACCTCTGGAAGTTTGTAACATCTGATGATGTAGATTTGACTAAATGTAAACTCTGTCAGCAGAACTATTCGCATACTTTGCGTCATTATATAATGGAATGTGAAAAATCGCGGAATTTAAAGATAACAACATCAATAGTGTCCATGAAATGTGTAAGTACTTCATTCATAATGATGTGCTGCTCGAAATCTTAGCGAAGTATCCAAAATTTGCTTACTGTAGGTAATGCATACACATGACTGTAAAGCTGCCGCCCAGTTGGGTGGGTGTGGAGCACATGACTGTAAAGCTGCCGCCCAGTTGGGTGGGTGTGGAGCACATGACTGTAAAGCTACCGCCCAGTTGGGTGGGTGTGGAGCACATGACTGTAAAGCAGCCGCCCAGTTGGGTGGGTGTGGAGCACATGACTGTAAAGCTGCCGCCCAGTTGGGTGGGTGTGGAGCACATGACTGTAAAGCTGCCGCCCAGTTGGGTGGGTGTGGAGCACATGACTGTAAAGCTACCGCCCAGTTGGGTGGGTGTGGAGCACATGACTGTAAAGCAGCCGCCCAGTTGGGTGGGTGTGGAGCACATGACTGTAAAGCTGCCGCCCAGTTGGGTGGGTGTGGAGCACATGACTGTAAAGCTGCCGCCCAGTTGGGTGGGTGTGGAGCACATGACTGTAAAGCTGCCGCCCAGTTGGGAGAGTGTGGAGCACATGTCTGTAAAGCTGCCGCCCAGTTGGGTGGGTGTGGAACACATGACTGTAAAGCTGCCGCCCAGTTGGGTGGGTGTGCAGCACATGACTGTAAAGGTGCCGCCCAGTTGGGTGGGTGTGGAGCACATGACTGTAAAGCTGCCGCCCAGTTGGGTGGGTGTGGAGCACATGACTGTAAAGCTGCCGCCCAGTTGGGTGGGTGTGGAGCACATGACTGTAAAGCTGCCGCCCAGTTGGGTGGGTGTGGAGTACATGACTGTAAAGCTGCCGCCCAGTTGGGTGGGTGTGGAGCACATGACTGTAAAGCTGCCGCCCAGTTGGGTGGGTGTGGAGCAAGACTAGTAACTGTGTGACTCACCATAAATGTAAAGTGCCTTGTATAGTGACTGTTGTGAGCCTCTTGTTGAATCACTTGTGACACCAAAGATTACTGATGTGTGTATTTGTGGTGGTGATTAAATATGTATGTGTATGTATATATGTATACGTGTGAATATGTACATGTATGCATAAGTATGTGTACATTAATAATTTTGTAACTAGCGTCAAAAGATTGTTATTTGCTTAGCTAAACGAACTAGAGGGTTCAGTTCCTGAACCGATTATGTGCCTCTGTAATCCTTTACACCACCGCCCACGGGATGTGTATTATGGGGTGCATAATAAAGAAAGAAAATGAATGGACCGAACCCCACAATTCATTTAGCAAAGCAGGTTACAATCTTGATGAGCTAGTTACAAAATTCACTATAAGTCGTCACATCATAAATGGGTTCGAGATGGACCACAAGTAGTGCATTATATAATTTTATCAGTATTGTGCAGCCTGTGATCCCCGCCTGGCTGGATACTGATACCTAGGTAATTTTCATGTGTTAGGACACCGGCAATAAGGTGGTATTATTTATTTAACTTAAGATATATATATTTTTAAATGTTGTCACATTAACGGCTACATCTTCCTTTCTTCTGACATATAGATTTTTAAGATTAATTAAAATATATGGAAACTAATTATACAATTTATTGGCTGGTGTGCAGGGCTTCACACTCTCAAAGCTAGCCATCAAGTAACTATCAAATCGCATATATCTTCGTTTTTACTTCAGTTATATTTATGACAAAGGATTTTAAATGTAGCCCATATTTCTACCTTTCTGATGACATAAATACTTTCGTTAATTACAATATCTAGATCAAACCAACATTGATTTTCAAAAGGTTGTATATTTTCCATCAATGGAGAGCATCAGCCAAGAAACCTTCTTTAAAATATGAATATCTTTCCTCACCCAATAAGATCTAATCTCTGAATAAAACGCAAAAAACGACTTGATTGTAACCTATCCACCGCTGCCCATTGGATGGGGGAGAGGGAGTTATGTGTAGGATAAACATATCAATTGTGACACTAGCCCTCCATATATGTCAGTTGCTTAAATTATATACTGTACTTGTGGTCGATCTCGAGCCCATTGTTGATGTGACAATGTGCATTGACTTTTGTAACTAGCTTATCAAGATTATAACTTGCTTGGCTATATGAATTGTGGGGCTCAGTCCTTGAGCCCATTATGTGCGTCTGTAACACTCCACTATCGCCCATAGGATGGGTATGGGGTGCATAATAAATGAACTAAACTAAGCTCTGCCTTTTTGATAACATATACAATTATAAGCTTTATTTGTGAATCTCAATTAATTAAACAATATATCACAGAGCCTGTAGGGTTCGGTGAGATGAGCGAAGAGACATGGGAGATTTTACATAAGTACAGTACATGGTAGTTTAAGTAGCGAACGCATGTCAACGAATAACGAGTATATATAACAAAACCATTGTCCTATGAAGTCGATTTAACTTCCAAACATATATTTTTTAATTAATGTTAAATGTTTTCTGGCTAGTTATGTTAGATTTTATTAAAAATACGTATTCTACTTGTTAACATTATAATTTAAATTTGTGATAATTTGAGCAGAGAAGTGCGACAACTGGATATGCCAACAAACACTTTCCAAACAACGATATATCTTGGATAAGTCGCTCCACAACATTGCTGCTTGGACCATCGACTTCCTTTGATGCTACTTATTTCATAATGAAATTATATTAGTTTGGAGTAAATATATGTTTTCTCATGTTCTGCATTCAGCACCCACATTATAATGAGTAAATATACCATATTACTTCATTACTTAAATAATGCTAGGAGGGTTTGAGTAGCTTTGGGTATTTAGTGCACAGAATCTCCAATAGATGGGGCGAGAGTCGCCCCATCTCTCTCACCCGAGAGAGAGTCGAAACTTAATTTAAAATTGATATATCTTTGTTCTCGAACATGATATATTTCATTTGGTGCAATTATAATAATGTTCATATATCGGTCTTTCTGGAGGCATATAAGATTTTAGGCTTTATTAGCGTATCTTTGTTAATTATACAATATATCGGCAAGTGCGTAGGCGTCTGCACTCCATGCCCGACAAACTACTGAGCGCTACTATAAAAACATATGTATCTTCACTTGAGCTATAAATATGTCTATTGTAATGTATTTAAAATGAAGCTCTTATTTCTATCTTGCTTAAGACTTATAAAATATTTGTGTTTATTAACGAATTTACGTGAAATAAACATTGATCTGAGAGAGAGTTGCTCTGTCGTTCAGTCTGTACGGGGTGGGAGCTCCGTAATTTTTAAAATACAATAATCTTCATTAGAAATTTAAATATGTCTATAGTAAAGTGTTTAAAGTGAAGCTTATATGTCTGTCTTTCTTGAGACATATAAAACATATATGTTTACTAACGAATTCACGTGAAAAAAACATTGTTCTGAGAGAGAGTTGCTCGGTCGATCGATCTGTCCGGGGTCGGAGCTCGGCTATTATAAAAGTACACGTATCTTCGGTTTAAATTTAAATATGCCCATGGTAAGGTATTTAGAATGAAGCTTATATTTCTATCTTTCTTGTGACATATAAAACTTTTACGTTTATTAAGGAATCTGCGTGAAATAGGCATGGTTCTGAGATGAATGCTGCGGTTTTCGAGCTCGACACGCGGCATTTACGCCATATACACATCCAGTGGGTGTTATTGGACCCCATACCCATTTTATGGGTGGTTGGAGCCCCATACCCATTCTATAGGTGGTTGGAGCCCCATACCCATCCTGTGGGTTGTAGTGGACGCCATACTCATCCTGTGGGTGGTATTGGACCCCATACCCTTCCTGTGGGTGGATGTGATCCCCATACTCATCCTCTGGGTGGATGTGACCCTCATACCCATCCTGTGGGTGGTATTGCACCCCCTTACTCACCTAACAGGTGGTAGTGGACAATATACCGATCCTGTAGTTGGTATAGTAGACACAATACCATCCTGTTTAGAGTAGTTTACCCCATAGACATTCCAATGAACCATCGTTTTCTGTTAGCGTTCCTACAAAACATTCTTTAAAGATTTGTAAAGCACCAACTATGGTATATAATATTGATTGGTGAAGGACTGTTATTCTATGTAATAATTTTTAGTGCTTATTATAATTTACTAAGAACAACTAATATTTCTCAAAACAAAACTACGAACCTTCAATAGGAAGTAGCTGATCTATAATATTCTAAGAGCATGGACAATAGTAGGTAAATTTCACAACCCATGTGGGACCTGAAAAGTACAATTTTCCTTATAATTGAACCAATCACGACTATTCTGCTATCTAGGTTGACGGACGGGTACTGTGAGACACAAGTTGGTACGTGAGGAAGAGTTTGGGCCTTGGAAAAAAAAGTAACTGGGAATATATCACATATTTACTAATTCATATTCAACATATTGACTTTAAGCATTAAGTCATATATGTGCTGTCTTGTGTGAGAACGGGTTGGACTCTCTGCACCTATTTTCAATTTCAAATTACGACTTTTTATAACGAAAATATGCCAATTACTGAAAACGGCGATGGGTCATATTTTGCCCAAACCCCCCTGCAGTTTTCAAAATGTCTGAAATGCCGGAAATTTGACTCCTGAGCGTGATTTTTTATCCGAATTCTGACTCTCTGCCCCTATCTTCAGTTTCAAATTACGAAGTTTCATACCGAAAATATGCCAATTACTGTAAACGGCGATGGGTCATATTTTGCCCAAACCCCCCTGCAGTTTTCAAAATGTCTGAAATGTCCGAAATTTGACTCCTGAGCGTGATTTTTGAGCCGAATTCTGACTCTCTGCACCAATTTTCAGTTTCAAATTACGAAGTTTCATACCGAAAATATGCCAATTAATGTAAACGGCGAGGGTCATATTTTGCCCAAACCCCCTGCAGTTTTCAAAATGTCTGAAATGTCGGAAATTTGACTCCTGAGCGTGATTTTTTATCCGAATTCTGACTCTCTGCACCTATTTTCAGTGTCAAATTACGACTTTTTATACCGAAAATATGACAATTACTGAAAACGGCGATGGGTCATGTTTTGCCCAAACCCCCCCTGCAGTTTTCAAAATGTCTGAAATGTCGGAAATTTTACTCCCGTGCGTGATTTTTGACCCGAATTCTGACTCTCTCCACCTATTTTCAGTTTCAAATTACGAAGTTTCATACCGAAAATTTGCCAATTAATGTAAACGGCGAGGGTCATATTTTGCCCAAACCCCCCTGCAGTTTTCAAAATGTCTAAAATGTCGGAAATTTAACTCCTGAGCGTGATTTTTTATCCGAATTCTGACTCTCTGCACCTATTTTCAGTTTCAAATTACGACTTTTTATACCGAAAATATGCCAATTACTGAAAACGGCGATGGGTCATATTTTGCCCAAACCCCCCTGCAGTTTTCAAAATGTCTGAAATGTCGGAAATTTGACTCCTTAGCGTGATTTTTGAGCCGAATTCTGGCTCTCTGCACCTATTTTCAGTTTCAAATTACGACGTTTCATACCTAAAATATGCCAATTACTGAAAACGGCGATAGGTCATATTATGCCAAAACCCCCCCTGCATTTTTAAAATGTCTGAAACGTTGGAAATTTGACTCCTGAGCGTGATTTTTGAGCCGAATTCTGACTCTCTGCACCTATTTTCAATTTCAAATTACGACTTTTTATACCAAAAATATGCCAATTACTGAAAACGGCAATGGGTCATACTTTGCCCAAACCCGCCTGCAGTTTTTAAAATGTCTGAAATGTCGGAAATTTGACTCCTGAGCGTGATTTTTTATCCGAATTCTGACTCTCTGCACCTATTTTCAGTTTCAAATTATGACTTTTCATACCAAAAAATATGCCAATTACTGAAAACGGCGATGGGTCATATTTTGGCCAAACCCCCCTGCAGTTTTCAAAATGTCTGAAATGCCGGAAATTTGACTCCTGAGCGTGATTTTTTATCCGAATTCTGACTCTCTGCACCTATCTTCAGTTTCAAATTACGACGTTTCATACCGAAAATATGCCAATTACTGTAAACGGCGATGGGTCATATTTTGCCCAAACCCCCCTGCGGTTTTCAAAATGTCTGAAATGTCCGAAATTTTACTCCTGAGCGTGATTTTGTATCCGAATTCTGACTCTCTGCACCTATTTTCAGTTTCAAATTACGATTTTTTATACCGAAAATATGCCAATTACTTAAAACAGCGAAGGGTCATATTTTGTCCAAACCCCCCTGCAGTTTTCAAAATGTCTGAAATGTTGGAAATTTGACTCCTGAACGTGATTTTTCATCTATATCCTGACTCTCTGCACCTATTTTCAGTTTCAAATTACGACGTTTCATACCGAAAATATGCCAATTACTGTAAACGGCGATGGGTCATCTTTTGCCCCAACCCCCCTGCAGTTTTCAAAATGTCTGAAATGTCGGAAATTTGACTCCTGAGCGTGATTTTTGAGGCGAATTCTGACTCTCTGCACCTATTTTCAGTTTCTAATTACGAAGTTTCATACCTAAAATATGCCAATTACTGAAAACGGCGATAGTCATATTTTGCCCAAACCCCCCTGCAGTTTTTAAACTGTCGGAAATGTCGGAAATTTGACTCCTGAGCGTGATTTTTGAGCCGAATTCTGACTTTCTGCACCTTTTTTCAGTTTCAAATTACGATGTTTCATACCGAAAATATGCCAATTACTGAAAACGGCGATGGGTCATGTTTTGCCCAAACCCCCTGCAGTTTTCAAAATGTCTGAAATGTCGGAAATTTGACTCCTGAGCGTGATTTTTGAGCCGAATTCTGACTCTCTTCACCTATTTTCAGTTTCAACTTACGACGTTTCATACCGAAAATATGCCAATTACTGAACACGGCGATGGGTCATATTTTGCCCAAACCCCCCTGCAGTTTTCAAACTGTCTGAAATGTCGGATATTTGATTCCTGAGCGTGATTTTTGAGCCGAATTCTGATTCTCTGCACCTATTTTCAGTTTCAAATTACGACGTTTCATACCGAAAATATGCCAATTACTGTAAACGGCGATGTGTCATATTTTGCCCAAACCCCCCTGCAGTTTTCAAACTGTCTGAAATGTCGGATATTTGACTCCTGAGCGTGATTTTTGAGCCGAATTCTGATTCTCTGCACCTATTTTCAGTTTCAAATTACGACGTTTCATACCGAAAATATGCCAATTACTGTAAACGGCGATGTGTCATATTTTGCCCAAACCCCCCCTGCAGTTTTCAAAATGTCTGAAATGTCGGAAATTTGACTCCTGTGCGTGATTTTTGAGCCGAATTCGGACTCTCTCCACCTATTTTCAGTTTCAAATTACGAAGTTTCATACCGAAAATATGCCAATTAATGTAAACGGCGAGGGTCATATTTTGCCCAAACCCCCCTGCAGTTTTCAAAATGTCTGAAATGTCGGAAATTTGACTCCTGAGTGCGATTTTTTATCCGAATTCTGACTCTCTGCACCTATTTTCAGTTTCAAATTACGAATTTTATACCGAAAATATGCCAATTACTGAAAACGGCGATGGGTCATATTTTGCCCAAACCCCCCTGCAGTTTTCCAAATGTCTGAAATGTCGGAAATTTGACTCCTGAGCGTGATTTTTGAGCCGAATTCTGTCTCTCTGCACCTATTTTCAGTTTCAAATTACGAAGTTTTATACCTAAAATATGCCAATTACTGAAAACATCGATGGGTCATATTATGCCAAAACCCCCCCTGCATTTTTAAAATGTCTGAAATGTTGGAAATTTGACTCCTTTGCGTGATTTTTGAGCCGAATTCTGACTCTCTGCACCTATTTTCAGTTTCAAATTACGACTTTTTATACCGAATATATGCCAATTACTGAAAACGGCGATGGGTCATATTTTGCCCAAACCCCCCTGCAGTTTTCAAAATGTCTGAAATGTCGGAAATTTGACTCCTGAGCGTGATTTTTTTTATCTAAATCCTGACTCTCTGCACCTATTTTCAGTTTCAAATTACGACGTTTCATACCGAAAATATGTCAATTACTGTAAACAGCGATTGGTCATATTTTGCCCAAACCCCCCCTGCTGTTTTCAAAATGTCTGAAATGTCGGAAATTTGACTCCTGAGCGTGATTTTTTATCTGAATTCTGACTCTCTGCACCTAATTTCAGTTTCAAATTACGACTTTTTATACAGAAAATTTGCCAATTACTGAAAACGGCGATGGGTCATATTTTGCACAAACCCCCCTGAAGTTTTCAAAATGTCTGAAATGTCGGAAATATGACTCTTGAGCGTGATTTTTGAGCCGAATTCTGACTCTCTGCACCTATTTTCAGTTTCAAATTACGACGTTTCATACCGAAAATATGACAATTACTGTAAACGGCGATAGTCATATTTTGCCCCAACCCCCCTGCAGTTTTCAAAATGTCTGAAATGTCGGAAATTTGACTCCTGAGCGTGATTTTTGAGCCGAATTCTGACTCTCTGCACCTATTTTCAGTTTCTAATTACGAAGTTTCATACCTAAAATATGCCAATTACTGAAAACGGCGATAGTCATATTTTGCCCAAACCCCCCTGCAGTTTTTAAACTGTCGGAAATGTCGGAAATTTGACTCCTGAGCGTGATTTTTGAGCCGAATTCTGACTTTCTGCACCTTTTTTCAGTTTCAAATTACGACGTTTCATACCGAAAATATGCCAATTACTGAAAACGGCGATGGGTCATGTTTTGCCCAAACCCCCCTGCAGTTTTCAAAATGTCTGAAATGTCGGAAATTTGACTCCTGAGCGTGATTTTTGAGCCGAATTCTGACTCTCTTCACCTATTTTCAGTTTCAACTTACGACGTTTCATACCGAAAATATGCCAATTACTGAACACGGCGATGGGTCATATTTTGCCCAAACCCCCCTGCAGTTTTCAAACTGTCTGAAATGTCGGATATTTGATTCCTGAGCGTGATTTTTGAGCCGAATTCTGATTCTCTGCACCTATTTTCAGTTTCAAATTACGACGTTTCATACCGAAAATATGCCAATTACTGTAAACGGCGATGTGTCATATTTTGCCCAAACCCGCCTGCAGTTTTCAAACTGTCTGAAATGTCGGATATTTGACTCCTGAGCGTGATTTTTGAGCCGAATTCTGATTCTCTGCACCTATTTTCAGTTTCAAATTACGACGTTTCATACCGAAAATATGCCAATTACTGTAAACGGCGATGTGTCATATTTTGCCCAAACCCCCCCTGCAGTTTTCAAAATGTCTGAAATGTCGGAAATTTGACTCCTGTGCGTGATTTTTGAGCCGAATTCGGACTCTCTCCACCTATTTTCAGTTTCAAATTACGAAGTTTCATACCGAAAATATGCCAATTAATGTAAACGGCGAGGGTCATATTTTGCCCAAACCCCCCTGCAGTTTTCAAAATGTCTGAAATGTCGGAAATTTGACTCCTGAGCGCGATTTTTTATCCGAATTCTGACTCTCTGCACCTATTTTCAGTTTCAAATTACGACGTTTCATACCAAAAATATGACAATTACTGTAAACGGCGATGGGTCATATTTTGCCCAAACCCCCCTGCAGTTTTCAAAATGTCTGAAATGTCGGAAATTTGACTCCTGAACGTGATTTTTGAGCCGAATTCTGACTCTCTGCACCTATTTTCAGTTTCAAATTACGAAGTTTCATATCTAAAATATGCCAATTACTGAAAAAGGCGATAGTCATATTTTGCCCAAACCCCCCTGCAGTTTTCAAAATGTCTGAAATGTCGGAAATTTGACTCCTGAGCGTGATTTTTGAGCCGAATTCTAACTTTCTGCACCTATTTTCAGTTTCAAATTACGACGTTTCATACCGAAAATATGCCAATTACTGTAAACGGCGATTGGTCATATTTGGCCAAACCCCCCCTGCAGTTTTCAATATGTCTGAAATGTCGGAAATTTGACTCCTAAGCGTAATTTTAGAGCCGAATTCTGACTCTCTGCACCTATTTTAAGTTTCAAATTACGACGTTTCATACCGAAAATATGCCAATTACTGAAAACGGCGATGGGTCATGTTTTGCCCAAACCCCCTTGCAGTTTTCAAAATGTCCGAAATGTCGGAAATTTGACTCCTGAGCGTGATTTTTGAGCCGAATTCTGACTCTCTGCACCTATTTTCAGTTTCAAATTACGACGTTTCATACCGAAAATATGCCAATTACTGTACACGGCGATGGGTCATATTTTGCCCAAATCCCCCTGCAGTTTTCAAACTGTCTGAAATGTCGGATATTTAAGTCCTGAGCGTGATTTTTTATCCGAATTCTGACTCTCTGCACCTATTTTCAGTTTCAAATTACGACTTTTCATACCAAAAAATATGCCAATTACTGAAAACGGCTATGGGTCATATTTTGGCCAAACCCCCCTGCAGTTTTCAAAATGTCTGAAATGTCGGAAATTTGACTCCCGAGCGAAATTTTTTATGCGAATACTGACTCTCTGCACCTATTTTCAGTTTCAAATTACGACGTTTCATACCGAAAATATGCCAATTACTGTAAACGGCGATAGGTCATATTTTGCCCAAACCCCCCCTGCAGTTTTCAAAATGTCTGAAATGTCGGAAATTTGACTCCTGAGGGTGATTTTTTATCCGAATTCTGACTCTCTGCACCTATTTTCAGTTTCAAATTACGACTTTTTATACCGAAAATATGCCAATTACTGAAAACGGCGATGGGTCATATTTTGCGCAAACCCCCCTGCAGTTTTCAAAATGTCTGAAATGTCGGAAATTTGATTCCTGAGCGTGATTTTTGAGCTGAATCCTGACTCTCTGCACCTGTTTTCAGTTTCAAATTACGTTTCATACTGAAAATATGCCAATTACTGTAAACGGCGATGGGTCATATTTTGCCCAAACCCCCCTGCAGTTTTCAAAATGTCTGAAATGTCGGAAATTTGACTCCTGAGCGTGATTTTTGAGCCGAATTCTGACTCTCTGACCAATTTTCAGTTTCAAATTACGACTTTTTATACCGATAATATGTCAATTACTGAAAACAGCGATGGGTCATATTTTGCCCAAATCCCCCTGCAGTTTTCAAAATGTCTGAAATATCGGAAATTTGACTCCTGAGCGTGATTTTTGATCCGAATTCTGACTCTCTGCACCTATTTTCAGTCTCAAATTACGACGTTTCATACCTAAAATATGCCAATTACTGAAAACGGCGATGGGTCATATTTTGCCCAAACCCACCTGCAGTTTTTAAAATGTCTGAAATGTCGGAAATTTGACTCCTGAGCGTGATTTTTGAGCCGAATTCTGACTCTCTGCGCCTATTTTCAGTTTCAAATTACGACGTTTCATACCGAAAATATGCAAATTACTGTAAACAGCGATGTGTCATATTTTGGCCAAACCCCCCCTGCAGTTTTCAAAATGTCTGAAATGTCGGAAATTTGACTCCTGAGCGTGATTTTCGAGCCGAATTCTGACTCTGCACCTATTTTCAGTTTCAAATTACGACTTTTTATATCGAAAATATGCCAATTACTGAAAACGGCCATGGGTCATGTTTTGCCCAAACCCCCCTGCAGTTTTCAAAATGTCTGAAATGTCGTAAATTTGACTACTGTGCGTGATTTTTGAGCCGAATTCTGACTCTCTCCACCTATTTTCAGTTTCAAATTACGACGTTTCATACCGAAAATATGCCAATTACCGTAAACGGCAATGGGTCATATATTGCCCAAACCCCCCTGCAGTTTTCAAAATGTCTGAAATGTCGGAAATTTGACTCCTGAGCGTGATTTTTGAGCCGAATTCTGACTCTCTGCACCTATTTTCAGTTTCAAATTACGAAGTTTCATACCTAAAATATGCCAATTACTGAAATCGGCGATGGGTCATATTATGCCAAAACCCCCCCTGCATTTTTAAAATGTCTGAAATGTTGGAAATTTGACTCCTGAGCGTGATTTTTGAGCCGAATTCTGACTCTCTGCACCTATTTTCAGTTTCAAATTACGACTTTTTATACCGAAAATATGCCAATTACTGAAAACGGCGATGGGTCATATTTTGCCCAAACCCCCCTGCAGTTTTCAAAATGTCTGAAATGTCGGAAATTTGACTCCTGAGCGTGATTTTTGATCTAAATCCTGACTCTCTGCACCTATTTTCAGTTTCAAATTACGACGTTTCATACCGAAAATATGCCAATTACTGTAAACAGCAATGGGTCATATTTTGCCCAAACCCCCCTGCTGTTTTCAAAATGTCTGAAATGTCGGAAATTTGACTCCTGAGCGCGATTTTTTATCCAAATTCTGACTCTCTGCACCTATTTTCAGTTTCAAATTACGACTTTTTATACCGAAAATATGCCAATTACTGAAAACGGCGATGGGTCATATTTTGCCCAAACCCCCCTGCAGTTTTCAAAATGTCTGAAATGTCGGAAATTTGACTCCTGAGCGTGATTTTTGAGCCGAATTCTGTCTCTCTGCACCTATTTTCAGTTTCAAATTACGAAGTTTTATACCTAAAATATGCCAATTACTGAAAACGGCGATGGGTCATATTATGCCAAAACCCCCCCTGCATTTTTAAAATGTCTGAAATGTTGGAAATTTGACTCCTGAGCGTGATTTTTGAGCCGAATTCTGACTCTCTGCACCTATTTTCAGTTTCAAATTACGACTTTGTATACCGAAAATATGCCAATTACTGAAAACGGCGATGGGTCATATTTTGCCCAAACCCCCCTGCAGTTTTCAAAATGTCTGAAATGTCGGAAATTTGACTCCTGAGCGTGATTTTTGATCTAAATCCTGACTCTCTGCACCTATTTTCAGTTTCAAATTACGACGTTTCATACCGAAAATATGCCAATAACTGTAAACAGCGATGGGTCATATTTTGCCCAAACCCCCCTGCTGTTTTCAAAATGTCTGAAATGTCGGAAATTCGACTCCTGAGCGTGATTTTTTATCTGAATTCTGACTCTCTGCACCTATTTTCAGTTTCAAATTACGACTTTTTATACCGAAAATATGCCAATTACTGAAAACGGCGATGGGTCATATTTTGCCCAAACCCCCCTGCAGTTTTCAAAATGTCTGAAATGTCGGAAATTTGACTCCTGAGCGTGATTTTTGAGCCGAATTCTGTCTCTCTGCACCTATTTTCAGTTTCAAATTACGAAGTTTTATACCTAAAATATGCCAATTACTGAAAACGGCGATGGGTCATATTATGCCAAAACCCCCCATGCATTTTTAAAATGTCTGAAATGTTGGAAATTTGACTCCTGAGCGTGATTTTTGAGCCGAATTCTGACTCTCTGCACCTATTTTCAGTTTCAAATTACGACTTTGTATACCGAAAATATGCCAATTACTGAAAACGGCGATGGGTCATATTTTGCCCAAACCCCCCTGCAGTTTTCAAAATGTCTGAAATGTCGGAAATTTGACTCCTGAGCGTGATTTTTGATCTAAATCCTGACTCTCTGCACCTATTTTCAGTTTCAAATTACGACGTTTCATACCGAAAATATGCCAATAACTGTAAACAGCGATGGGTCATATTTTGCCCAAACCCCCCTGCTGTTTTCAAAATGTCTGAAATGTCGGAAATTCGACTCCTGAGCGTGATTTTTTATCTGAATTCTGACTCTCTGCACCTAATTTCAGTTTCAAATTACGACTTTTTATACAGAAAATATGCCAATTAATGAAAACGGCGATGGGTCATATTTTGCGCAAACCCCTCTGCAGTTTTCAAAATGTCTGAAATGTCGGAAATTTGATTCCTGAGCGTGATTTTTGAGCTGAATCCTGACTCTCTGCACCTGTTTTCAGTTTCAAATTACGTTTCATACTGAAAATATGCCAATTACTGTAAACGGCGATGGGTCATATTTTGGCCAAACCCCCCTGCAGTTTTCAAAATGTCTGAAATGTCGGAAATATGACTCCTGAGCATGATTTTTGAGCCAAATTCTGACTCTCTGCACCTATTTTCAGTTTCAAATTACGAAGTTTCATACCTAAAATATGCCAATTACTGAAAAAGGCGATAGTCATATTTTGCCCAAACCCCCCTGCAGTTTTCAAAATGTCTGAAATGTCGGAAATTTGACTCCTGAGCGTGATTTTTGAGCCGAATTCTAACTTTCTGCACCTATTTTCAGTTTCAAATTACGACGTTTCATACCGAAAATATGCCAATTACTGTAAACGGCGATTGGTCATATTTGGCCAAACCCCCCCTGCAGTTTTCAATATGTCTGAAATGTCGGAAATTTGACTCCTGAGCGTAATTTTAGAGCCGAATTCTGACTCTGTGCACTTTTTTTAAGTTTCAAATTACGACGTTTCATACCGAAAATATGCCAATTAATGAAAACGGCGATGGGTCATATTTTGCGCAAACCCCTCTGCAGTTTTCAAAATGTCTGAAATGTCGGAAATTTGATTCCTGAGCGTGATTTTTGAGCTGAATCCTGACTCTCTGCACCTGTTTTCAGTTTCAAATTACGTTTCATACTGAAAATATGCCAATTACTGTAAACGGCGATGGGTCATATTTTGGCCAAACCCCCCTGCAGTTTTCAAAATGTCTGAAATGTCGGAAATTTGACTCCTGAGCGTGATTTTTGAGCCGAATTCTGACTCTCTGACCAATTTTCAGTTTCAAATTACGACTTTTTATACCGATAATATGTCAATTACTGAAAACAGCGATGGGTCATATTTTGCCCAAATCCCCCTGAAGTTTTCAAAATGTCTGAAATGTCGGAAATTTGACTCCTGAGCGTGATTTTTGAGCCGAATTCTGACTCTCTGCACCTATTTTCAGTCTCAAATTACGACGTTTCATACCAAAAATATGCCAATTACTGAAAACGGCGATGGGTCATATTTTGCCCAAACCCACCTGCAGTTTTTAAAATGTCTGAAATGTCGGAAATTTGACTCCTGAGCGTGGTTTTTGAGCTGAATTATGACTCTCTGCGCCTATTTACAGTTTCAAATTACGACGTTTCATACCGAAAATATGCAAATTAATGTAAACAGCGATGTGTCATATTTTGGCCAAACCCCCCCTGCAGTTTTCAAAATGTCTGAAATGTCGGAAATTTGACTCCTGAGCGTGATTTTCGAGCCGAATTCTGACTCTGCACCTATTTTCAGTTTCAAATTACGACTTTTTATACCGAAAATATGCCAATTACTGAAAACGGCCATGGGTCATGTTTTGCCCAAACCCCCCTGCAGTTTTCAAAATGTCTGAAATGTCGTAAATTTGACTACTGTGCGTGATTTTTGAGCCGAATTCTGACTCTCTCCACCTATTTTCAGTTTCAAATTACGACGTTTCATACCGAAAATATGCCAATTACTGTAAACGGCGATGGGTCATATTTTGCCCAAACCCCCCTGCAGTTTTCAAAATGTCTGAAATGTCGGAAATTTGACTCCTGAGCGTGATTTTTGATCTAAATCCTGACTCTCTGCACCTATTTTCAGTTTCAAATTACGACGTTTCATACCGAAAATATGCCAATTACTGTAAACAGCGATGGGTCATATTTTGCCCAAACCCCCCTGCTGTTTTCAAAATGTCTGAAATGTCGGAAATTTGACTCCTGAGCGCGATTTTTTATCCGAATTCTGACTCTCTACACCTATTTTCAGTTTCAAATTACGATTTTCATACCGAAAATATGCCAATTACTGAAAACGGCGATGGGTCATATTTTGCCCAAACCCCCCTGCAGTTTTCAAAATGTCTGAAATGTCGGAAATTTGACTCCTGAGCGTGATTTTTGAGCCGAATTCTGTCTCTCTGCACCTATTTTCAGTTTCAAATTACGAAGTTTTATACCTAAAATATGCCAATTACTGAAAACGGCGATGGGTCATATTATACCAAAACCCCCCCTGCATTTTTAAAATGTCTGAAATGTTGGAAATTTGACTCCTTTGCGAGATTTTTGAGCCGAATTCTGACTCTCTGCACCTATTTTCAGTTTCAAATTACGACTTTTTATACCGAATATATGCCAATTACTGAAAACGGCGATGGGTCATATTTTGCCCAAACCCCCCTGCAGTTTTCAAAATGTCTGAAATGTCTGAAATTTGACTCCTGAGCGTGATTTTTTATCTAAATCCTGACTCTCTGCACCTATTTTCAGTTTCAAATTACGACGTTTCATACCGAAGATATGCCAATTACTGTAAACAGCGATGGGTCATATTTTGCCCAAACCCCCCCTGCTGTTTTCAAAATGTCTGAAATGTCGGAAATTCGACTCCTGAGCGTGATTTTTTATCTGAATCCTGACTCTCTGCACCTAATTTCAGTTTCAAATTACGACGTTTCATTCCGAAAATATGCCAATTACTGTAAACGGCGATGGGTCATATTTTGCCCAAACCCCCCTGCAGTTTTCAAAATGTCTGAAATGTCGGAAATATGACTCCTGAGCATGATTCTTGAGCCGAATTCTGACTCTCTGCACCTATTTTCAGTTTCAAATTACGAAGTTTCATACTTAAAATATGCCAATTACTGAAAAAGGCGATAGTCATATTTTGCCCAAACCCCCCTGCAGTTTTCAAAATGTCTGAAATGTCGGAAATTTGACTCCTGAGCGTGATTTTTGAGCCGAATTCTAACTTTCTGCACCTATTTTCAGTTTCAAATTACGACGTTTCATACCGAAAATATGCCAATTACTGTAAACGGCGATTGGTCATATTTGGCCAAACCCCCCCTGCAGTTTTCAATATGTCTGAAATGTCGGAAATTTGAATCCTGAGCGTAATTTTAGAGCCGAATTCTGACTCTCTGCACCTATTTTAAGTTTCAAATTACGACGTTTCATACCGAAAATATGCCAATTACTGAAAACGGCGATGGGTCATGTTTTGCCCAAACCCCCTTGCAGTTTTCAAAATGTCCGAAATGTCGGAAATTTGACTCCTGAGCGTGATTTTTGAGCCGAATTCTGACTCTCTGCACCTATTTTCAGTTTCAAATTACGACGTTTCATACCGAAAATATGCCAATTACTGTACACAGCGATGGGTCATATTTTGCCCAAATCCCCCTGCAGTTTTCAAACTGTCTGAAATGTCGGATATTTGAGTCCTGAGCGTGATTTTTTATCAGAATTCTGACTTTCTGCACCTATTTTCAGTTTCAAATTACGACTTTTCATACCAAAAAATATGCCAATTACTGAAAACGGCGATGGGTCATATTTTGGCCAAACCCCCCTGCAGTTTTCAAAATGTCTGAAATGTCGGAAATTTGACTCCTGAGCGTTATTTGTTATGCGAATACTGACTCTCTGCACCTATTTTCAGTTTCAAATTACGACGTTTCATACCGAAAATATGCCAATTACTGTAAACGGCGATTGGTCATATTTTGCCCAACCCCCCCCTGCTGTTTTCAAAATGTCTGAAATGTCGGAAATTTGACTCCTGAGCGTGATTTTTTATCTGAATTCTGACTCTCTGCACCTAATTTCAGTTTCAAATTACGACTTTTTATACAGAAAATTTGCCAACTACTGAAAACGGCGATGGGTCATATTTTGCACAAACCCCCCTGCAGTTTTCAAAATGTCTGAAATGTCGGAAATATGACTCCTGAGCGTGATTTTTGAGCCGAATTCTGACTCTCTGCACCTATTTTCAGTTTCAAATTACGACGTTTCATACCGAAAATATGACAATTACTGTAAACGGCGATGGGTCATATTTTGCCCAAACCCCCCTGCAGTTTTCAAAATGTCTGAAATGTCGGAAATTTGACTCCTGAACGTGATTTTTGAGCCGAATTCTGACTCTCTGCACCTATTTTCAGTTTCAAATTACGAAGTTTCATACCTAAAATATGCCAATTACTGAAAAAGGCGATAGTCATATTTTGCCCAAACCCCCCTGCAGTTTTCAAAATGTCTGAAATGTCGGAAATTTGACTCCTGAGCGTGATTTTTGAGCCGAATTCTAACTTCCTGCACCTATTTTCAGTTTCAAATTACGACGTTTCATACCGAAAATATGCCAATTACTGTAAACGGCGATTGGTCATATTTGGCCAAACCCCCCCTGCAGTTTTCAATATGTCTGAAATGTCGGAAATTTGACTCCTAAGCGTAATTTTAGAGCCGAATTCTGACTCTCTGCACCTATTTTAAGTTTCAAATTACGACGTTTCATACCGAAAATATGCCAATTACTGAAAACGGCGATGGGTCATGTTTTGCCCAAACCCCCTTGCAGTTTTCAAAATGTCCGAAATGTCGGAAATTTGACTCCTGAGCGTGATTTTTGAGCCGAATTCTGACTCTCTGCACCTATTTTCAGTTTCAAATTACGACGTTTCATACCGAAAATATGCCAATTACTGTACACGGCGATGGGTCATATTTTGCCCAAATCCCCCTGCAGTTTTCAAACTGTCTGAAATGTCGGATATTTGAGTCCTGAGCGTGATTTTTTATCCGAATTCTGACTTTCTGCACCTATTTTCAGTTTCAAATTACGACTTTTCATACCAAAAAATATGCCAATAACTGAAAATGGCGATGGGTCATATTTTGGCCAAACCCCCCTGCAGTTTTCAAAATGTCTGAAATGTCGGAAATTTGACTCCCGAGCGAAATTTTTTATGCGAATACTGACTCTCTGCACCTATTTTCAGTTTCAAATTACGACGTTTCGTACCGAAAATATGCCAATTACTGTAAACGGCGATAGGTCATATTTTGCCCAAACCCCCCTGCAGTTTTCAAAATGTCTGAAATGTCGGAAATTCGACTCCTGAGCGTGATTTTTTATCTGAATCCTGACTCTCTGCACCTAATTTCAGTTTCAAATTACGACGTTTCATTCCGAAAATATGCCAATTACTGTAAACGGCGATGGGTCATATTTTGCCCAAACCCCCCTGCAGTTTTCAAAATGTCTGAAATGTCGGAAATATGACTCCTGAGCATGATTCTTGAGCCGAATTCTGACTCTCTGCACCTATTTTCAGTTTCAAATTACGAAGTTTCATACTTAAAATATGCCAATTACTGAAAAAGGCGATAGTCATATTTTGCCCAAACCCCCCTGCAGTTTTCAAAATGTCTGAAATGTCGGAAATTTGACTCCTGAGCGTGATTTTTGAGCCGAATTCTAACTTTCTGCACCTATTTTCAGTTTCAAATTACGACGTTTCATACCGAAAATATGCCAATTACTGTAAACGGCGATTGGTCATATTTGGCCAAACCCCCCCTGCAGTTTTCAATATGTCTGAAATGTCGGAAATTTGAATCCTGAGCGTAATTTTAGAGCCGAATTCTGACTCTCTGCACCTATTTTAAGTTTCAAATTACGACGTTTCATACCGAAAATATGCCAATTACTGAAAACGGCGATGGGTCATGTTTTGCCCAAACCCCCTTGCAGTTTTCAAAATGTCCGAAATGTCGGAAATTTGACTCCTGAGCGTGATTTTTGAGCCGAATTCTGACTCTCTGCACCTATTTTCAGTTTCAAATTACGACGTTTCATACCGAAAATATGCCAATTACTGTACACAGCGATGGGTCATATTTTGCCCAAATCCCCCTGCAGTTTTCAAACTGTCTGAAATGTCAGATATTTGAGTCCTGAGCGTGATTTTTTATCAGAATTCTGACTTTCTGCACCTATTTTCAGTTTCAAATTACGACTTTTCATACCAAAAAATATGCCAATTACTGAAAACGGCGATGGGTCATATTTTGGCCAAACCCCCCTGCAGTTTTCAAAATGTCTGAAATGTCGGAAATTTGACTCCTGAGCGTTATTTGTTATGCGAATACTGACTCTCTGCACCTATTTTCAGTTTCAAATTACGACGTTTCATACCGAAAATATGCCAATTACTGTAAACGGCGATTGGTCATATTTTGCCCAACCCCCCCCTGCTGTTTTCAAAATGTCTGAAATGTCGGAAATTTGACTCCTGAGCGTGATTTTTTATCTGAATTCTGACTCTCTGCACCTAATTTCAGTTTCAAATTACGACTTTTTATACAGAAAATTTGCCAACTACTGAAAACGGCGATGGGTCATATTTTGCACAAACCCCCCTGCAGTTTTCAAAATGTCTGAAATGTCGGAAATATGACTCCTGAGCGTGATTTTTGAGCCGAATTCTGACTCTCTGCACCTATTTTCAGTTTCAAATTACGACGTTTCATACCGAAAATATGACAATTACTGTAAACGGCGATGGGTCATATTTTGCCCAAACCCCCCTGCAGTTTTCAAAATGTCTGAAATGTCGGAAATTTGACTCCTGAACGTGATTTTTGAGCCGAATTCTGACTCTCTGCACCTATTTTCAGTTTCAAATTACGAAGTTTCATACCTAAAATATGCCAATTACTGAAAAAGGCGATAGTCATATTTTGCCCAAACCCCCCTGCAGTTTTCAAAATGTCTGAAATGTCGGAAATTTGACTCCTGAGCGTGATTTTTGAGCCGAATTCTAACTTTCTGCACCTATTTTCAGTTTCAAATTACGACGTTTCATACCGAAAATATGCCAATTACTGTAAACGGCGATTGGTCATATTTGGCCAAACCCCCCCTGCAGTTTTCAATATGTCTGAAATGTCGGAAATTTGACTCCTAAGCGTAATTTTAGAGCCGAATTCTGACTCTCTGCACCTATTTTAAGTTTCAAATTACGACGTTTCATACCGAAAATATGCCAATTACTGAAAACGGCGATGGGTCATGTTTTGCCCAAACCCCCTTGCAGTTTTCAAAATGTCCGAAATGTCGGAAATTTGACTCCTGAGCGTGATTTTTGAGCCGAATTCTGACTCTCTGCACCTATTTTCAGTTTCAAATTACGACGTTTCATACCGAAAATATGCCAATTACTGTACACGGCGATGGGTCATATTTTGCCCAAATCCCCCTGCAGTTTTCAAACTGTCTGAAATGTCGGATATTTGAGTCCTGAGCGTGATTTTTTATCCGAATTCTGACTTTCTGCACCTATTTTCAGTTTCAAATTACGACTTTTCATACCAAAAAATATGCCAATAACTGAAAACGGCGATGGGTCATATTTTGGCCAAACCCCCCTGCAGTTTTCAAAATGTCTGAAATGTCGGAAATTTGACTCCCGAGCGAAATTTTTTATGCGAATACTGACTCTCTGCACCTATTTTCAGTTTCAAATTACGACGTTTCGTACCGAAAATATGCCAATTACTGTAAACGGCGATAGGTCATATTTTGCCCAAACCCCCCTGCAGTTTTCAAAATGTCTGAAATGTCGGAAATTCGACTCCTGAGCGTGATTTTTTATCTGAATCCTGACTCTCTGCACCTAATTTCAGTTTCAAATTACGACGTTTCATTCCGAAAATATGCCAATTACTGTAAACGGCGATGGGTCATATTTTGCCCAAACCCCCCTGCAGTTTTCAAAATGTCTGAAATGTCGGAAATATGACTCCTGAGCATGATTCTTGAGCCGAATTCTGACTCTCTGCACCTATTTTCAGTTTCAAATTACGAAGTTTCATACTTAAAATATGCCAATTACTGAAAAAGGCGATAGTCATATTTTGCCCAAACCCCCCTGCAGTTTTCAAAATGTCTGAAATGTCGGAAATTTGACTCCTGAGCGTGATTTTTGAGCCGAATTCTAACTTTCTGCACCTATTTTCAGTTTCAAATTACGACGTTTCATACCGAAAATATGCCAATTACTGTAAACGGCGATTGGTCATATTTGGCCAAACCCCCCCTGCAGTTTTCAATATGTCTGAAATGTCGGAAATTTGAATCCTGAGCGTAATTTTAGAGCCGAATTCTGACTCTCTGCACCTATTTTAAGTTTCAAATTACGACGTTTCATACCGAAAATATGCCAATTACTGAAAACGGCGATGGGTCATGTTTTGCCCAAACCCCCTTGCAGTTTTCAAAATGTCCGAAATGTCGGAAATTTGACTCCTGAGCGTGATTTTTGAGCCGAATTCTGACTCTCTGCACCTATTTTCAGTTTCAAATTACGACGTTTCATACCGAAAATATGCCAATTACTGTACACAGCGATGGGTCATATTTTGCCCAAATCCCCCTGCAGTTTTCAAACTGTCTGAAATGTCGGATATTTGAGTCCTGAGCGTGATTTTTTATCAGAATTCTGACTTTCTGCACCTATTTTCAGTTTCAAATTACGACTTTTCATACCAAAAAATATGCCAATTACTGAAAACGGCGATGGGTCATATTTTGGCCAAACCCCCCTGCAGTTTTCAAAATGTCTGAAATGTCGGAAATTTGACTCCTGAGCGTTATTTGTTATGCGAATACTGACTCTCTGCACCTATTTTCAGTTTCAAATTACGACGTTTCATACCGAAAATATGCCAATTACTGTAAACGGCGATTGGTCATATTTTGCCCAACCCCCCCCTGCTGTTTTCAAAATGTCTGAAATGTCGGAAATTTGACTCCTGAGCGTGATTTTTTATCTGAATTCTGACTCTCTGCACCTAATTTCAGTTTCAAATTACGACTTTTTATACAGAAAATTTGCCAACTACTGAAAACGGCGATGGGTCATATTTTGCACAAACCCCCCTGCAGTTTTCAAAATGTCTGAAATGTCGGAAATATGACTCCTGAGCGTGATTTTTGAGCCGAATTCTGACTCTCTGCACCTATTTTCAGTTTCAAATTACGACGTTTCATACCGAAAATATGACAATTACTGTAAACGGCGATGGGTCATATTTTGCCCAAACCCCCCTGCAGTTTTCAAAATGTCTGAAATGTCGGAAATTTGACTCCTGAACGTGATTTTTGAGCCGAATTCTGACTCTCTGCACCTATTTTCAGTTTCAAATTACGAAGTTTCATACCTAAAATATGCCAATTACTGAAAAAGGCGATAGTCATATTTTGCCCAAACCCCCCTGCAGTTTTCAAAATGTCTGAAATGTCGGAAATTTGACTCCTGAGCGTGATTTTTGAGCCGAATTCTAACTTTCTGCACCTATTTTAAGTTTCAAATTACGACGTTTCATACCGAAAATATGCCAATTACTGAAAACGGCGATGGGTCATGTTTTGCCCAAACCCCCTTGCAGTTTTCAAAATGTCCGAAATGTCGGAAATTTGACTCCTGAGCGTGATTTTTGAGCCGAATTCTGACTCTCTGCACCTATTTTCAGTTTCAAATTACGACGTTTCATACCGAAAATATGCCAATTACTGTACACGGCGATGGGTCATATTTTGCCCAAATCCCCCTGCAGTTTTCAAACTGTCTGAAATGTCGGATATTTGAGTCCTGAGCGTGATTTTTTATCCGAATTCTGACTTTCTGCACCTATTTTCAGTTTCAAATTACGACTTTTCATACCAAAAAATATGCCAATAACTGAAAACGGCGATGGGTCATATTTTGGCCAAACCCCCCTGCAGTTTTCAAAATGTCTGAAATGTCGGAAATTTGACTCCCGAGCGAAATTTTTTATGCGAATACTGACTCTCTGCACCTATTTTCAGTTTCAAATTACGACGTTTCGTACCGAAAATATGCCAATTACTGTAAACGGCGATAGGTCATATTTTGCCCAAACCCCCCTGCAGTTTTCAAAATGTCTGAAATGTCGGAAATTTGACTCCTGAGCGTGATTTTTTATCCGAAATCTGACTCTCTGCACCTATTTTCAGTTTCAAATTACGACTTTTTATACCGAAAATATGCCAATTACTGAAAACGGCGATGGGTCATATATTGCGCAAACCCCCCTGCAGTTTTCAAAATGTCTGAAATGTCGGAAATTTGATTCCTGAGCGTGATTTTTGAGCTGAATCCTGACTCTCTGCACCTGTTTTCAGTTTCAAATTACGTTTCATACTGAAAATATGCCAATTACTGTAAACGGCGATGGGTCATATTTTGCCCAAACCCCCCTGCAGTTTTCAAAATGTCTGAAATGTCGGAAATTTGACTCCTGAGCGTGATTTTTGAGCCGAATTCTGACTCTCTGACCAATTTTCAGTTTCAAGTTACGACTTTTTATACCGATAATATGTCAATTACTGAAAACAGCGATGGGTCATATTTTGCCCAAATCCCCCTGCAGTTTTCAAAATGTCTGAAATGTCGGAAATTTGACTCCTGAGCGTAATTTTTGATCCGAATTCTGACTCTCTGCACCTATTTTCAGTCTCAAATTACGACGTTTCATACCTAAAATATGCCAATTACTGAAAACGGCGATGGGTCATATTTTGCCCAAACCCACCTGCAGTTTTTAAAATGTCTGAAATGTCGGAAATTTGACTCCTGAGCGTGATTTTTGAGCCGAATTCTGACTCTCTGCGCCTATTTTCAGTTTCAAATTACGACGTTTCATACCGAAAATATGCAAATTACTGTAAACAGCGATGTGTCATATTTTGGCCAAACCCCCCCTGCAGTTTTCAAAATGTCTGAAATGTCGGAAATTTGACTCCTGAGCGTGATTTTCGAGCCGAATTCTGACTCTGCACCTATTTTCAGTTTCAAATTACGACTTTTTATATCGAAAATATGCCAATTACTGAAAAAGGCCATGGGTCATATTTTGCCCAAACCCCCCTGCAGTTTTCAAAATGTCTGAAATGTCGGAAATTTGACTCCTGAGCGTGATTTTTGAGCCGAATTCTGACTCTCTGCACCTATTTTCAGTTTCAAATTACGAAGTTTCATACCTAAAATATGCCAATTACTGAAAACGGCGATGGGTTATATTATGCCAAACCCCCCTTCCCCCCCTGCATTTTTAAAATGTCTGAAATGTTGGAAATTTGACTCCTGAGCGTGATTTTTGAGCCGAATTCTGACTCTCTGCACCTATTTTCAGTTTCAAATTACGACGTTTCATTCCGAAAATATGCCAATTACTGTAAACGGCGATGGGTCATATTTTGCCCAAACCCCCCTGCAGTTTTCAAAATGTCTGAAATGTCGGAAATTTGACTCCTGAGAGTGATTTTTGAGCCGAATTCTAACTTTCTGCACCTATTTTCAGTTTCAAATTACGACGTTTCATACCGAAAATATGCCAATTACTGTAAACGGCGATTGGTCATATTTGGCCAAACCCCCCCTGCAGTTTTCAATATGTCTGAAATGTCGGAAATTTGACTCCTGAGCGTAATTTTAGAGCCGAATTCTGACTCTCTGCACCTATTTTAAGTTTCAAATTACGACGTTTCATACCGAAAATATGCCAATTACTGAAAACGGCGATGGGTCATGTTTTGCCCAAACCCCCTTGCAGTTTTCAAAATGTCCGAAATGTCGGAAATTTGACTCCTGAGCGTGATTTTTGAGCCGAATTCTGACTCTCTGCACCTATTTTCAGTTTCAAATTACGACGTTTCATACCGAAAATATGCCAATTACTGTACACGGCGATGGGTCATATTTTGCCCAAATCCCCCTGCAGTTTTCAAACTGTCTGAAATGTCGGATATTTGAGTCCTGAGCGTGATTTTTTATCCGAATTCTGACTTTCTGCACCTATTTTCAGTTTCAAATTACGACTTTTCATACCAAAAAATATGCCAATTACTGAAAACGGCGATGGGTCATATTTTGGCCAAACCCCCCTGCAGTTTTCAAAATGTCTGAAATGTCGGAAATTTGACTCCCGAGCGAAATTTTTTATGCGAATACTGACTCTCTGCACCTATTTTCAGTTTCAAATTACGACGTTTCGTACCGAAAATATGCCAATTACTGTAAACGGCGATAGGTCATATTTTGCCCAAACCCCCCTGCAGTTTTCAAAATGTCTGAAATGTCGGAAATTTGACTCCTGAGCGTGATTTTTTATCCGAAATCTGACTCTCTGCACCTATTTTCAGTTTCAAATTACGACTTTTTATACCGAAAATATGCCAATTACTGAAAACGGCGATGGGTCATATATTGCGCAAACCCCCCTGCAGTTTTCAAAATGTCTGAAATGTCGGAAATTTGATTCCTGAGCGTGATTTTTGAGCTGAATCCTGACTCTCTGCACCTGTTTTCAGTTTCAAATTACGTTTCATACTGAAAATATGCCAATTACTGTAAACGGCGATGGGTCATATTTTGCCCAAACCCCCCTGCAGTTTTCAAAATGTCTGAAATGTCGGAAATTTGACTCCTGAGCGTGATTTTTGAGCCGAATTCTGACTCTCTGACCAATTTTCAGTTTCAAGTTACGACTTTTTATACCGATAATATGTCAATTACTGAAAACAGCGATGGGTCATATTTTGCCCAAATCCCCCTGCAGTTTTCAAAATGTCTGAAATGTCGGAAATTTGACTCCTGAGCGTAATTTTTGATCCGAATTCTGACTCTCTGCACCTATTTTCAGTCTCAAATTACGACGTTTCATACCTAAAATATGCCAATTACTGAAAACGGCGATGGGTCATATTTTGCCCAAACCCACCTGCAGTTTTTAAAATGTCTGAAATGTCGGAAATTTGACTCCTGAGCGTGATTTTTGAGCCGAATTCTGACTCTCTGCGCCTATTTTCAGTTTCAAATTACGACGTTTCATACCGAAAATATGCAAATTACTGTAAACAGCGATGTGTCATATTTTGGCCAAACCCCCCCTGCAGTTTTCAAAATGTCTGAAATGTCGGAAATTTGACTCCTGAGCGTGATTTTCGAGCCGAATTCTGACTCTGCACCTATTTTCAGTTTCAAATTACGACTTTTTATATCGAAAATATGCCAATTACTGAAAAAGGCCATGGGTCATATTTTGCCCAAACCCCCCTGCAGTTTTCAAAATGTCTGAAATGTCGGAAATTTGACTCCTGAGCGTGATTTTTGAGCCGAATTCTGACTCTCTGCACCTATTTTCAGTTTCAAATTACGAAGTTTCATACCTAAAATATGCCAATTACTGAAAACGGCGATGGGTTATATTATGCCAAACCCCCCTTCCCCCCCTGCATTTTTAAAATGTCTGAAATGTTGGAAATTTGACTCCTGAGCGTGATTTTTGAGCCGAATTCTGACTCTCTGCACCTATTTTCAGTTTCAAATTACGACGTTTCATTCCGAAAATATGCCAATTACTGTAAACGGCGATGGGTCATATTTTGCCCAAACCCCCCTGCAGTTTTCAAAATGTCTGAAATGTCGGAAATTTGACTCCTGAGAGTGATTTTTGAGCCGAATTCTAACTTTCTGCACCTATTTTCAGTTTCAAATTACGACGTTTCATACCGAAAATATGCCAATTACTGTAAACGGCGATTGGTCATATTTGGCCAAACCCCCCCTGCAGTTTTCAATATGTCTGAAATGTCGGAAATTTGACTCCTGAGCGTAATTTTAGAGCCGAATTCTGACTCTCTGCACCTATTTTAAGTTTCAAATTACGACGTTTCATACCGAAAATATGCCAATTACTGAAAACGGCGATGGGTCATGTTTTGCCCAAACCCCCTTGCAGTTTTCAAAATGTCCGAAATGTCGGAAATTTGACTCCTGAGCGTGATTTTTGAGCCGAATTCTGACTCTCTGCACCTATTTTCAGTTTCAAATTACGACGTTTCATACCGAAAATATGCCAATTACTGTACACGGCGATGGGTCATATTTTGCCCAAATCCCCCTGCAGTTTTCAAACTGTCTGAAATGTCGGATATTTGAGTCCTGAGCGTGATTTTTTATCAGAATTCTGACTTTCTGCACCTATTTTCAGTTTCAAATTACGACTTTTCATACCAAAAAATATGCCAATTACTGAAAACGGCGATGGGTCATATTTTGGCCAAACCCCCCTGCAGTTTTCAAAATGTCTGAAATGTCGGAAATTTGACTCCCGAGCGTTATTTATTATGCGAATACTGACTCTCTGCACCTATTTTCAGTTTCAAATTACGACGTTTCATACCGAAAATATGCCAATTACTGTAAACGGCGATGGGTCATATTTTGCCCAAACCCCCCTGCAGTTTTCAAAATGTCTGAAATGTCGGAAATTTGATTCCTGAGCGTGATTTTTGAGCTGAATCCTGACTCTCTGCACCTGTTTTCAGTTTCAAATTACGTTTCATACTGAAAATATGCCAATTACTGTAAACGGCGATGGGTCATATTTTGGCCAAACCCCCCTGCAGTTTTCAAAATGTCTGAAATGTCGGAAATTTGACTCCTGAGCGTGATTTTTGAGCCGAATTCTGACTCTCTGACCAATTTTCAGTTTCAAATTACGACTTTTTATACCGATAATATGTCAATTACTGAAAACAGCGATGGGTCATATTTTGCCCAAATCCCCCTGCAGTTTTCAAAATGTCTGAAATGTCGGAAATTTGACTCCTGAGCGTGATTTTTGAGCCGAATTCTGACTCTCTGCACCTATTTTCAGTCTCAAATTACGACGTTTCATACCTAAAATATGCCAATTACTGAAAACGGCGATGGGTCATATTTTGCCCAAACCCACCTGCAGTTTTTAAAATGTCTGAAATGTCGGAAATTTGACTCCTGAGCGTGATTTTTGAGCCGAATTCTGACTCTCTGCGCCTATTTTCAGTTTCAAATTACGACGTTTCATACCGAAAATATGCAAATTACTGTAAACAGCGATGTATCATATTTTGGCCAAACCCCCCCTGCAGTTTTCAAAATGTCTGAAATGTCGGAAATTTGACTCCTGAGCGTGATTTTCGAGCCGAATTCTGACTCTGCACCTATTTTCAGTTTCAAATTACGACGTTTCATACCGAAAATATGCAAATTACTGTAAACAGCGATGGGTCATATTTTGCCCAAACCCCCCTGCAGTTTTCAAAATGTCTGAAATGTCTGAAATTTGACTCCTCAGCGTGATTTTTTATCTAAATCCTGACTCTCTGCACCTATTTTCAGTTTCAAATTACGACGTTTCATACCGAAAATATGCCAATTACTGTAAACAGCGATGGGTCATATTTTGCCCAAACCCCCCCTGCTGTTTTCAAAATGTCTGAAATGTCGGAAATATGACTCCTGAGCGTGATTTTTGAGCCGAATTCTGACTCTCTGCACCTATTTTCAGTTTCAAATTACGACGTTTCATTCCGAAAATATGCCAATTACTGTAAACGGCGATGGGTCATATTTTGCCCAAACCCCCCTGCAGTTTTCAAAATGTCTGAAATGTCGGAAATATGACTCCTGAGCATGATTTTTGAGCCGAATTCTGACTCTCTGCACCTATTTTCAGTTTCAAATTACGAAGTTTCATGCCTAAAATATGCCAATTACTGAAAAAGGCGATAGTCATATTTTGCCCAAACCCCCCTGCAGTTTTCAAAATGTTTGAAATGTCGGAAATTTGACTCCTGAGCGTGATTTTTGAGCCGAATTCTAACTTTCTGCACCTATTTTCAGTTTCAAATTACGACGTTTCATACCGAAAATATGCCAATTACTGAAACGGCGATTGGTCATATTTGGCCAAACCCCCCCTGCAGTTTTTAATATGTCTGAAATGTCGGAAATTTGACTCCTGAGCGTAATTTTAGAGCCGAATTCTGACTCTCTGCACCTATTTTCAGTTTCAAATTACGACGTTTCATACCGAAAATATGCCAATTACTGTACACGGCGATGGGTCATATTCTGCCCAAATCCGCCTGCAGTTTTCAAACTGTCTGAAATGTCGGATATTTGAGTCCTGAGCGTGATTTTTTATCAGAATTCTGACTTTCTGCACCTATTTTCAGTTTCAAATTACGACTTTTCATACCAAAAAATATGCCAATTACTGAAAACGGCGATGGGTCATATTTTGGCCAAACCCCCCTGCAGTTTTCAAAATGTCTGAAATGTCGGAAATTTGACTCCTGAGCGTTATTTATTATGCGAATACGGACTCTCTGCACCTATTTTCAGTTTCAAATTACGACGTTTCATACCGAAAATATGCCAATTACTGTAAACGGCGATGGGTCATATTTTGCCCAAACCCCCTGCAGTTTTAAAAATGTCTGAAATGTCGGAAATTTGACTCCTGAGCGTGATTTTTGAGCCGAATTCTGACTCTCTGCACCTATTTTCAGTTTCAAATTACGAAGTTTCATACCTAAAATATGCCAATTACTGAAAACGGCGATGGGTCATATTATGCCAAACCCCCCCCCCCCTGCATTTTTAAAATGTCTGAAATGTTGGAAATTTGACTCCTGAGCGTGATTTTTGAGCCGAATTGTGACTCTCTGCACCTATTTTCAGTTTCAAATTACGACTTTTTTTACCGAAAATATGCCAATTACTGAAAACGGCGATGGGTCATATTTTGCCCAAACCCCCCTGCAGTTTTCAAAATGTCTGAAATGTCGGAAATTTGACCCCTGAGCGTGATTTTTTATCTAACTCCTGACTCTCTGCACCTATTTTCAGTTTCAAATTACGACGTTTCATACCGAAAATATGCCAATTACTGTAAACAGCGATGGGTCATATTTTGCCCAAACCCCCCTGCTGTTTTCAAAATGTCTGAAATGTCGGAAATTTGACTCCTGAGCGCGATTTTTTATCCGAATTCTGACTCTCTGCACCTATTTTTAGTTTCAAATTACGAATTTTTATACCGAAAATATGCCAATTACTGAAAACGGCGATGGGTCATATTTTGCCCAAACCCCCCTGCAGTTTTCAAAATGTCTGAAATGTCGGAAATTTGACTCCTGAGCGTGATTTTTTATCCGAATTCTGACTCTCTGCACCTATTTTCAGTTTCAAATTACGACTTTTTATACCGAAAATATACCAATTACTGAAAACAGCGATGGGTCATATTTTGCGCAAACCCCCCTGCAGTTTTCAAAATGTCTGAAATGTCGGAAATTTGATTCCTGAGCGTGATTTTTGAGCAGAATCCTGACTCTCTGCACCTGTTTTCAGTTTCAAATTACGTTTCATACTGAAAATATGCCAATTACTGTAAACGGCGATGGGTCATATTTTGGCCAAACCCCCCTGCAGTTTTCAAAATGTCTGAAATGTCGGAAATTTGACTCCTGAGCGTGATTTTTGAGCCGAATTCTGACTCTCTGACCAATTTTCAGTTTCAAATTACGACTTTTTATACCGATAATATGTCAATTACTGAAAACAGCGATGGGTCATATTTTGCCCAAATCCCCCTGCAGTTTTCAAAATGTCTGAAATGTCGGAAATTTGACTGCTGAGCGTGATTTTTGAGCCGAATTCTGACTCTCTGCACCTATTTTCAGTCTCAAATTACGACGTTTCACACCTAAAATATGCCAATTACTGAAAACGGCGATGGGTCATATTTTGCCCAAACCCACCTGCAGTTTTTAAAATGTCTGAAATGTCGGAAATTTGACTCCTGAGCGTGATTTTTGAGCCGAATTCTGACTCTCTGCGCCTATTTTCAGTTTCAAATTACGACGTTTCATACCGAAAATATGCAAATTACTGTAAACAGCGATGTGTCATATTTTGGCCAAACCCCCCCTGCAGTTTTCAAAATGTCTGAAATGTCGGAAATTTGACTCCTGAGCGTGATTTTCGAGCCGAATTCTGACTCTGCACCTATTTTCAGTTTCAAATTACGACTTTTTATACCGAAAATATGCCAATTACTGAAAACGGCCATGGGTCATGTTTTGCCCAAACCCCCCTGCCGTTTTCAAAATGTCTGAAATGTCGTAAATTTGACTACTGTGCGTGATTTTTGAGCCGAATTCTGACTCTCTCCACCTATTTTCAGTTTCAAATTACGACGTTTCATACCGAAAATATGCCAATTACTGTAAACGGCGATGGGTCATATTTTGCCCAAACCCCCTGCAGTTTTCAAAATGTCTGAAATGTCGGAAATTTGACTCCTGAGCGTGATTTTTGAGCCGAATTCTGACTCTCTGCACCTATTTTCAGTTTCAAATTACGAAGTTTCATACCTAAAATATGCCAATTACTGAAAACGGCGATGGGTCATATTATGCCAAAACACCCCCCCTGCATTTTTAAAATGTCTGAAATGTTGGAAATTTGACTCCTGAGCGTGATTTTTGAGCCGAATTGTGACTCTCTGCACCTATTTTCAGTTTCAAATTACGACTTTTTTTACCGAAAATATGCCAATTACTGAAAACGGCGATGGGTCATATTTTGCCCAAACCCCCCTGCAGTTTTCAAAATGTCTGAAATGTCGGAAATTTGACCCCTGAGCGTGATTTTTTATCTAAATCCTGACTCTCTGCACCTATTTTCAGTTTCAAATTACGACGTTTCATACCGAAAATATGCCAATTACTGTAAACAGCGATGGGTCATATTTTGCCCAAACCCCCCTGCTGTTTTCAAAATGTCTGAAATGTCGGAAATTTGACTCCTGAGCGCGATTTTTTATCCGAATTCTGACTCTCTGCACCTATTTTCAGTTTCAAATTACGAATTTTTATACCGAAAATATGCCAATTACTGAAAACGGCGATGGGTCATATTTTGCCCAAACCCCCCTGCAGTTTTCAAAATGTCTGAAATGTCGGAAATTTGACTCCTGAGCGTGATTTTTGAGCCGAATTCTGTCTCTCTGCACCTATTTTCAGTTTCAAATTACGAAGTTTTATACCTAAAATATGCCAATTACTGAAAACGGCGATGGGTCATATTTTGCCCAAACCCACCTGCAGTTTTTAAAATGTCTGAAATGTCGGAAATTTGACTCCTGAGCGTGATTTTTGAGCCAAATTCTGACTCTCTGCGCCTATTTTCAGTTTCAAATTACGACGTTTCATACCGAAAATATGCAAATTACTGTAAACAGCGATGTGTCATATTTTGGCCAAACCCCCCCTGCAGTTTTCAAAATGTCTGAAATGTCGGAAATTTGACTCCTGAGCGTGATTTTCGAGCCGAATTCTGACTTTCTGCACCTATTTTCAGTTTCAAATTACGACTTTTTATACCGAATATATGCCAATTACTGAATACGGAGATGGGTCATATTTTGCCCAAACCCCCCTGCAGTTTTCAAAATGTCTGAAATGTCGGAAATTTGACTCCTGAGCGTGATTTTTGAGCCGAATTCTGACTCTCTGCACCTATTTTCAGTCTCAAATTACGACGTTTCATACCTAAAATATGCCAATTACTGAAAACGGCGATGGGTCATATTTTGCCCAAACCCACCTGCAGTTTTTAAAATGTCTGAAATGTCGAAAATTTGACTCCTGAGCGTGATTTTTGAGCCGAATTCTGACTCTCTGCGGTCTATTTTCAGTTTCAAATTACGACGTTTCATACCGAAAATATGCAAATTACTGTAAACAGCGATGTGTCATATTTTGGCCAAACCCCCTCTGCAGTTTTCAAAATGTCTGAAATGTCGGAAATTTGACTCCTGAGCGTGATTTTCGAGCCGAATTCTGACTTTCTGCACCTATTTTCAGTTTCAAATTACGACTTTTTATACCGAAAATATGCCAATTACTGAAAACGGCCATGGGTCATGTTTTGCCCAAACCCCCCTGCAGTTTTCAAAATGTCTGAAATGTCGTAAATTTGACTACTGTGCGTGATTTTTGAGCCGAATTCTGACTCTCTCCACCTATTTTCAGTTTCAAATTACGACGTTTCATACCGAAAATATGCCAATTACTGTAAACGGCGATGGGCCATATTTTGCCCAAACCCCCCTGCAGTTTTCAAAATGTCTGAAATGTCGGAAATTTGACTCCTGAGCGTGATTTTATAGCCGAATTCTGACTCTCTGCACCTATTTTCAGTTTCAAATTACGACGTTTCATACCTAAAATATGCCAATTACTGAAAACGGCGATGGGTCATATTATGCCAAAACCCCCCCTGCATTTTTAAAATGTCTGAAATGTTGGAAATTTGACTCCTGAGCGTGATTTTTGAGCCGAATTCTGACTCTCTGCACCTATTTTCAGTTTCAAATTACGACTTTTTATACCGAAAATATGCCAATTACTGAAAACGGCGATGGGTCATATTTTGCCCAAACCACCCTGCAGTTTTCAAAATGTCTGAAATGTCGGAAATTTGACTCCTGAGGGTAATTTTTTATCTAAATCCTGACTCTCTGCACCTATTTTCAGTTTCAAATTACGACGTTTCATACCGAAAATATGCCAATTACTGTAAACAGCGATGGGTCATATTTTGCCCAAACCCCCCCTGCTGTTTTCAAAATGTCTGAAATGTCGGAAATTTGACTCCTGAGCGTGATTTTTTATCTGAATTCTGACTCTCTGCACCTAATTTCAGTTTCAAATTACGACTTTTTATACAGAAAATATGCCAATTACTGAAAACGGCGATGGGTCATATTTTGCACAAACTCCCCTGCAGTTTTCAAAATGTCTGAAATGTCGGAAATATGACTCCTGAGCGTGATTTTTGAGCCGAATTCTGACTCTCTGCACCTATTTTCAGTTTCAAATTACGACGTTTCATACCGAAAATATGCCAATTACTGTAAACGGCGATTGGTCATATTTGGCCAAACCCCCCCTGCAGTTTTCAATATGTCTGAAATGTCGGAAATTTGACTCCTGAGCGTAATTTTCGAGCCGAATTCTGACTCTCTGCACCTATTTTAAGTTTCAAATTACGACGTTTCATACCGAAAAAATGCCAATTACTGAAAACGGCGATGGGTCATATTTTGCCCAAACCCCCCTGCAGTTTTCAAAATGTCTGAAATGTCGGAAATTTGACTCCTGAGCGTGATTTTTGAGCCGAATTCTGACTCTCTGACCAATTTTCAGTTTCAAATTACGACTTTTTATACCGATAATATGTCAATTACTGAAAACAGCGATGGGTCATATTTTGCCCAAATCCCCCTTCAGTTTTCAAAATGTCTGAAATGTCGGAAATTTGACTGCTGAGCGTGATTTTTGAGCCGAATTCTGACTCTCTGCACCTATTTTCAGTTTCAAATTACGACGTTTCATACCTAAAATATGCCAATTACTGAAAACGGCGATGGGTCATATTTTGCCCAAACCCCCCTGCAGTTTTGAAAATGTCTGAAATGTCGGAAATTTGATTCCTGAGCGTGATTTTTGAGCTGAATCCTGACTCTCTGCACCTGTTTTCAGTTTCAAATTACGTTTCATACTGAAAATATGCCAATTACTGTAAACGGCGATGGGTCATATTTTGCCCAAACCCCCCTGCAGTTTTCAAAATGTCTGAAATTTCGGAAATTTGACTCCTGAGCGTGATTTTTGAGCCGAATTCTGACTCTCTGACCAATTTTCAGTTTCAAATTACGACTTTTTATACCGATAATATGTCAATTACTGAAAACAGCGATGGGTCATATTTTGCCCAAATCCCCCTGCAGTTTTCAAAATGTCTGAAATGTCGGAAATTTGACTCCTGAGCGTGATTTTTGAGCCGAATTCTGACTCTCTGCACCTATTTTCAGTTTCAAATTACGACGTTTCATACCTAAAATATGCCAATTACTGAAAACGGCGATGGGTCATATTTTGCCCAAACCCCCTTGCAGTTTTGACAATGTCTGAAATGTCGGAAATTTGACTCCTGAGCGTAATTTTCGAGCCAAATTCTGACTCTCTGCACCTATTTTAAGATTCAAATTACGACTTTTCATACCAAAAAATATGCCAATTACTGAAAACGGCGATGGGTCATATTTTGGCCAAACCCCCCTGCAGTTTTCAAAATGTCTGAAATGTCGGAAATTTGACTCCTGAGCGTAATTTTTTATCCGAATTCTGACTCTCTGCACCTTTTTCAGTTTCATATTACGACGTTTCATACCGAAAATATGCCAATTACTGTAAACGGCGATGGGTCATATTTTGCCCAAACCCCTCTGCAGTTTTCAAAATGTCTGAAATGTCGGAAATTTGACTCCTGAGCGTGATTTTTTATCCGAATTCTGACTCTCTGCACCTATTTTCAGTTTCAAATTACGACTTTTTATACCGAAAATATGCCAATTACTGAAAACGGCGATGGGTCATATTTTGCGCAAACCCCCCTGCAGTTTTCAAAATGTCTGAAATGACGGAAATTTGATTCCTGAGCGTGATTTTTGAGCTGAATCCTGACTCTCTGCACCTGTTTTCAGTTTCAAATTACGTTTCATACTGAAAATATGCCAATTACTGTAAACGGCGATGGGTCATATTTTGCCCAAACCCCCCCTGCAGTTTTCAAAATGTCTGAAATGTCGGAAATTTGACTCCTGAGCGTGATTTTTGAGCCGAATTCTGACTCTCTGACCAATTTTCAGTTTCAAATTACGACTTTTTATACCGATAATATGTCAATTACTGAAAACAGCGATGGGTCATATTTTGCCCAAATCCCCCTTCAGTTTTCAAAATGTCTGAAATGTCGGAAATTTGACTCCTGAGCGTGATTTTTGAGCCGAATTCTGACTCTCTGCACCTATTTTCAGATTCAAATTACGACGTTACATACCTAAAATATGCCAATTACTGAAAACGGCGATGGGTCATATTTTGCCCAAACCCCCCTGCAGTTTTCAAAATGTCTGAAATGTCGGAAATTTGACTCCTGAGCGTGATTTTTGAGCCAAATTCTGACTCTCTGCACCTATTTTCAGTTTCAAATTACGACGTTTCATACCGAAAATATGCCAATTACTGTACACGGCGATGGGTCATATTTTGCCCAAACCCCCCTGCAGTTTTCAAAATGTCTGAAATGTCGGAAATTTGACTCCCGAGCGTGATTTTTTATCCGAATTCTGACTCTCTGCACCTATTTTTAGTTTCGAATTACGACTTTTTATACCGAAAATATGCCAATTACTGAAAACGGCGATGGGTCATATTTTGCGCAAACCCCCCTGCAGTTTTCAAAATGTCTGAAATGTCGGAAATTTGATTCCTGAGCGTGATTTTTGAGCTGAATCCTGACTCTGCACCTTTTTTCAGTTTCAAATTACGACTTTTTATACCGAAAATATGCCAATTACTGAAAACGGCCATGGGTCATGTTTTGCCGAAACCCCCCTGCAGTTTTCAAAATGTCTGAAATGTCGGAAATTTGACTACTGTGCGTGATTTTTGAGCCGAATTCTGACTCTCTCCACCTATTTCCAGTTTCAAATTACGACGTTTCATACCGAAAATATGCCAATTACTGTAAACGGCGATGGGTCATATTTTGCCCAAACCCCCCTGCAGTTTTCAAAATGTCTGAAATGTCGGATATTTAAGTCCTGAGCGTGATTTTTTATCCGAATTCTGACTCTCTGCACCTATTTTCAATTTCAAATTACGACTTTTTATACCGAAAATATGCCAATTACTAAAAACGGCGATGGGTCATATTTTGCCCAAACCCTCCCTGCAGTTTTCAAAATGTCGGAAATGTCGGAAATTTGACTCCTGAGCGAGATTTTTGAGCCGAATTCTGAATCTCTCCACCTATTTTCAGTTTCAAATTACGAAGTTTCATACCGAAAATATGCCAATTACTGAAAACGGCGATGGGTCATGTTTTGCCAAAACCCCCTGCAGTTTTCAAAATGTCTGAAATTTGACTCCTGAGCGTGATTTTTGAGCCGAATTCTGACTCTGTGCACCTATTTTCAGTTTCAAATTACAACGTTTCATACCTATAATATGCCAATTACTGAAAACGGCGATGGGTCATATTATGCCAAAACCCCCCCTGCATTTTTAAAATGTCTGAAATGTTGGAAATTTGATTCCTGAGCGTGATTTTTGAGCCGAATCTGACTCTCTGCACCTATTTTCAGTTTCAAATTACGAAGTTTCATACCGAAAATATGCCAATTACTGAAAACGGCGATGGGTCATATTTTGCCCAAACCCCCCTGCAGTTTTTAAAATGTCTAAAATGTCGGAAATTTGACTCCTGAGCGTGATTTTGTATCCGAATTCTGACTCTCTGCACCTATTTTCAGTTTCAAATTACGACGTTTCATATCGAAAATATGCCAATTACTGTAAACGGCGTTGGGTCATATTTTGCCCAAACCCCCCTGCAGTTTTCAAAATGTCTGAAATGTTGGAAATTTGACTCCAGAGCGTGATTTTTTATCTGAATTCTGACTCTCTGCACCTAATTTCAGTTTCAAATTACGACTTTTTATACCGAAAATATGCCAATTACTGAAAACGGTGATGGGTCATATTTTGCTCAAACCCCCCTGCAGTTTTCAAAATGTCTGAAATGTTGGAAATATGACTCCTGAGCGTGATTTTTGAGCCGAATTCTGACTCTCTGCACCTATTTTCAGTTTCAAATTACGACTTTTTATACCGAAAATATGCCAATTTCTGAAAACGGCGATGGGTCATATTTTGCCCAAACCCCCCCTGCATTTTTAAAATGTCTGAAATGTTGGAAATTTGACTCCTGAGCGTGATTTTTGAGCCGAATTCTGACTCTCTGCACCTATTTTCAGTTTCAAAGTACGACTTTTTATACCGAAAATATGCCAATTACTGAAAACGGCAATGGGTCATGTTTTGCCAAAACCCCCTGCAGTTTTCAAAATGTCTGAAATGTCGGAAATTTGACTCCTGTGCGTGATTTTTGAGCCGAATTCTGACTCTCTCCACCTATTTTCAGTTTCAAATTACGAAGTTTCATACCGAAAATATGCCAATTACTGAAAACGGCGAGGGTCATATTTTGCCCAAACCCCCCTGCAGTTTTCAAAATGTCTGAAATTTGACTCCTGAGCGTGATTTTTGAGCCGAATTCTGACTCTGTGCACCTATTTTCAGTTTCAAATTACAACGTTTCATACCTAAAATATGCCAATTACTGAAAACGGCGATGGGTCATATTATGCCAAAACCCCCCCAGCATTTTTTAAATGTCTGAAATGTTGGAAATTTGATTCCTGAGCGTGATTTTTGAGCCGAATCTGACTCTCTGCACCTATTTTCAGTTTCAAATTACGAAGTTTCATACCGAAAATATGCCAATTACTGAAAACGGCGATGGGTCATATTTTGCCCAAACCCCCCTGCAGTTTTTAAAATGTCTAAAATGTCGGAAATTTGACTCCTGAGCGTGATTTTGTATCCGAATTCTGACTCTCTGCACCTATTTTCAGTTTCAAATTACGACGTTTCATATCGAAAATATGCCAATTACTGTAAACGGCGATGGGTCATATTTTGCCCAAACCCCCCTGCAGTTTTCAAAATGTCTGAAATGTTGGAAATTTGACTCCTGAGCGTGATTTTTTATCTGAATTCTGACTCTCTGCACCTAATTTCAGTTTCAAATTACGACTTTTTATACCGAAAATATGCCAATTACTGAAAACGGTGATGGGTCAAATTTTGCTCAAACCCCCCTGCAGTTTTCAAAATGTCTGAAATGTTGGAAATATGACTCCTGAGCGTGATTTTTGAGCCGAATTCTGACTCTCTGCACCTATTTTCAGTTTCAAATTACGACTTTTTATACCGAAAATATGCCAATTTCTGAAAACGGCGATGGGTCATATTTTGCCCAAACCCCCCCTGCATTTTTAAAATGTCTGAAATGTTTGAAATTTGACTCCTGAGCGTGATTTTTGAGCCGAATTCTGACTCTCTGCACCTATTTTCAGTTTCAAATTACGACTTTTTATACCGAAAATATGCCAATTACTGAAAACGGCGATGGGTCATATTTTGCCCAAACCCCCCTGCAGTTTTCAAAATGTCTGAAATGTCGGAAATTTGACTCCTGAGCATGATTTTTTATCTAAATCCTGACTCTCTGCACCTATTTTCAGTTTCAAATTACAACGTTTCATACCGAAAATATGCCAATTACTGTAAACAGCGATGGGTCATATTTTGCCCAAACCCCCCCTGCTGTTTTCAAAATGTCTGAAATGTCGGAAATTTGACTCCTGAGCGTGATTTTTTATCTGAATTCTGACTCTCTGCACCTAATTTCAGTTTCAAATTACGACTTTTTATACAGAAAATATGCCAATTACTGAAAACGTCGATTGGTCATATTTGGCCAAACCCCCCCTGCAGTTTTCAATATGTCTGAAATGTCGGAAATTTGACTCCTGAGCGTAATTTTCGAGCCGAATTCTGACTCTCTGCACCTATTTTAAGTTTCAAATTACGACGTTTCATACCGAAAATATGCCAATTACTGAAAACGGCGATGGGTCATGTTTTACCCAAACCCCCCTGCAGTTTTCAAAATGCCTGAAATGTCGGAAATTTGACTCCAGAGCGTGATTTTTGCGCCGAATTCTGACTCTCTGCACCTATTTTCAGTTTCAAATTACGACGTTTCATACCGAAAATATGCCAATTACTGTACACGGCGATGGGTCATATTTTGCCCAAACCCCCCTGCAGTTTTCAAACTGTCTGAAATGTCGGATATTTGAGTCCTGAGCGTGATTTTTTATCCGAATTCTGACTCTCTGCACCTATTTTCAGTTTCAAATTACGACTTTTCATACCAAAAAATATGCCAATTACTGAAAACGGCGATGGGTCATATTTTAACCAAACCCCCCTGCAATTTTCAAAATGTCTGAAATGTCGGAAATTTGACTCCTGAGCGTGATTTTTTATCCGAATTCTGACTCTCTACACCTATTTTCAGTTTCAAATTACGACTTTTTATACCGAAAATATGCCAATTACTGAAAACGGCGATGGGTCATATTTTGCGCAAACCCCCCTGCAGTTTTCAAAATGTCTGAAATGTCGGAAATTTGATTCCTGAGCGTAATTTTTGAGCTGAATCCTGACTCTCTGCACCTGTTTTCAGTTTCAAATTACGTTTCATACTGAAAATATGCCAATTACTGTAAACGGCGATGGGTCATATTTTGCCCAAACCCCCCTTTCAGTTTTCAAAATGTCTAAAATGTCGGAAATTTGACTCCTGAGCGTGATTTTTGAGCCGAATTCTGACTCTATGACCAATTTTCAGTTTTAAATTACGACTTTTTATACCGATAATATGTCAATTACTGAAAACAGCGATGGGTCATATTTTGCCCAAACCCCCCTGCAGTTTTCAAAATGTCTGAAATGTCGGATATTTAAGTCCTGAGCGTGATTTTTTATCCGAATTCTGACTCTCTGCACCTATTTTCAATTTCAAATTACGACTTTTTATACCGAAAATATGCCAATTACTAAAAACGGCGATGGGTCATATTTTGCCCAAACCCTCCCTGCAGTTTTCAAAATGTCGGAAATGTCGGAAATTTGACTCCTGAGCGAGATTTTTGAGCCGAATTCTGACTCTCTGCACCAATTTTCAGTTTCAAATTACGAAGTTTCATACCGAAAATATGCCAATTAATGTAAACGGCGAGGGTCATATTTTGCCCAAACCCCCCTGCAGTTTTCAAAATGTCTGAAATGTCGGAAATTTGACTCCTGAGCGTGATTTTTTATCCGAATTCTGAATCTCTCCTCCTATTTTCAGTTTCAAATTAAGACTTTTTATACCGAAAATATGCCAATTACTGAAAACGGCGATGGGTCATGTTTTGCCAAAACCCCCTGCAGTTTTCAAAACGTGTGAAATGTCGGAAATTTGACTCTTGTGCGTGATTTTTGAGCCGAATTCTGACTCTCTCCACCTATTTTCAGTTTCAAATTACGAAGTTTCATACCGAAAATATGCCAATTACTGAAAACGGAGAGGGTCATATTTTGCCCAAACCCCCCTGCAGTTTTCAAAATGTCTGAAATTTGACTCCTGAGCGTGATTTTTGAGCCGAATTCTGACTCTGTGCACCTATTTTCAGTTTCAAATTACAACGTTTCATACCTAAAATATGCCAATTACTGAAAACAGCGATGGGTCATATTATGCCAAAACCCCCCCTGCATTTTTAAAATGTCTGAAATGTTGGAAATTTGATTCCTGAGCGTGTTTTTTGAGCCGAATTCTGACTCTCTGCACCTATTTTCAGTTTCAAATTACGAAGTTTCATACCGAAAATATGCCAATTACTGAAAACGGCGATGGGTCATATTTTGCCCAAACCCCCCTGCAGTTTTTAAAATGTCTAAAATGTTGGAAATTTGACTCCTGAGCGTGATTTTTTATCCGAATTCTGACTCTCTGCACCTAATTTCAGTTTCAAATTACGACTTTTTATACCGAAAATATGCCAATTACTGAAAACGGTGATGGGTCATATTTTGCTCAAACCCCCCTGCAGTTTTCAAAATGCCTGAAATGTTGGAAATGTGACTCCTGAGCGTGATTTTTGAGCCGAATTCTGACTCTCTGCACCTATTTTCAGTTTCAAATTACGAATTTTTATACCGAAAATATGCCAATTTCTGAAAACGGCGATGGGTCATATTTTGCCCAAACCCCCCCTGCATTTTTAAAATGTCTGAAATGTTGGAAATTTGACTCCTGAGCGTGATTTTTGAGCCGAATTCTGACTCTCTGCACCTATTTTCAGTTTCAAATTACGACTTTTTATACCGAAAATATGCCAATTACTGAAAACGGCGATGGGTCATATTTTGCCCAAACCCCCCTGCAGTTTTCAAAATGTCTGAAATGTCGGAAATTTGACTCCTGAGCGTGATTTTTTATCTAAATCCTGACTCTCTGCACCTATTTTCAGTTTCAAATTACGACGTTTCATACCGAAAATATGCCAATTACTGTAAACAGCGATGGGTCATATTTTGCCCAAACCCCCCCCTGCTGTTTTCAAAATGTCTGAAATGTCGGAAATTTGACTCCTGAGCGTGATTTTTTATCTGAATTCTGACTCTCTGCACCTAATTTCAGTTTCAAATTACGACTTTTTATACAGAAAATATGCCAATTACTGAAAACGTCGATTGGTCATATTTGGCCAAACCCCCCCTGCAGTTTTCAATATGTCTGAAATGTCGGAAATTTGACTCCTGAGCGTAATTTTCGAGCCGAATTCTGACTCTCTGCACCTATTTTAAGTTTCAAATTACGACGTTTCATACCGAAAATATGCCAATTACTGAAAACGGCGATGGGTCATGTTTTACCCAAACCCCCCTGCAGTTTTCAAAATGTCTGAAATGTCGGAAATTTGACTCCTGAGCGTGATTTTTGCGCCGAATTCTGACTCTCTGCACCTATTTTCAGTTTCAAATTACGACGTTTCATACCGAAAATATGCCAATTACTGTACACGGCGATGGGTCATATTTTGCCCAAACCCCCCTGCAGTTTTCAAACTGTCTGAAATGTCGGATATTTGAGTCCTGAGCGTGATTTTTTATCCGAATTCTGACTCTCTGCACCTATTTTCAGTTTCAAATTACGACTTTTCATACCAAAAAATATGCCAATTACTGAAAACGGCGATGGGTCATATTTTGGCCAAACCCCCTGCAGTTTTCAAAATGTCTGAAATGTCGGAAATTTGACTCCTGAGCGTGTTTTTGTATCCGAATTCTGACTCTCTGCACCTATTTTCAGTTTCAAATTACGACTTTTTATACCGAAAATATGCCAATTACTGAAAACGGCGATGGGTCATATTTTGCGCAAACCCCCCTGCAGTTTTCAAAATGTCTGAAATGTCGGAAATTTGATTCCTGAGCGTGATTTTTGAGCTGAATCCTGACTCTCTGCACCTGTTTTCAGTTTCAAATTACGTTTCATACTGAAAATATGCCAATTACTGTAAACGGCGATGGGTCATATTTTGCCCAAACCCCCCTGCAGTTTTCAAAATGTCTAAAATGTCGGAAATTTGACTCCTGAGCGTGATTTTTGAGCCGAATTCTGACTCTCTGACCAATTTTCAGTTTCAAATTACGACTTTTTATACCGATAATATGTCAATTACTGAAAACAGCGATGGGTCATATTTTGCCCAAATCCCCCTGCAGTTTTCAAAATGTCTGAAATGTCGGAAATTTGACTCCTGAGCGTGATTTTTGAGCCAATTTCTGACTCTCTGCACCTACTTTCAGTTTCAAATTACGACGTTTCATACCTAAAATATGCCAATTACTGAAAACGGCGATGGGTCATATTTTGCCCAAACCCACCTGCAGTTTTTAAAATGTCTGAAATGTCAGAAATTTGACTCCTGAGCGTGATTTTTGGGCCGAATCCTGACTCTCTGCGCCTATTTTCAGTTTCAAATTACGACGTTTCATACCGAAAATATGCAAATTACTGTAAACGGCGATGTGTCATATTTTGCCCAAACCCCCCCTGCAGTTTTCAAAATGTCTGAAATGTCTGAAATTTGACTCCTGAGCGTGATTTTCGAGCCGAATTCTGACTCTGCACCTATTTTCAGTTTCAAATTACGACTTTTTATACCGAAAATATGCCAATTACTGAAAACGGCCATGGGTCATGTTTTGCCCAAACCCCCTGCAGTTTTCAAAATGTCTGAAATGTCGGAAATTTGACTACTGTGCGTGATTCTTGAGCCGAATTCTGACTCTCTCCACCTATTTTCAGTTTCAAATTACGACGTTTCATACCGAAAATATGCCAATTACTGAAAACAGCGATGGGTCATATATTGCCCAAACCCCCCTGCAGTTTTCAAACTGTCTGAAATGTCGGATATTTGAGTCCTGAGCGTGATTTTTTATCCGAATTCTGACTCTCTGCACCTATTTTCAGTTTCAAATTACGACTTTTTATACCGAAAATATGCCAATTACTGAAAACGGCGATGGGTCATATTTTGCCCAAACCCCCCTGCAGTTTTTAAAATGTCTGAAATGTCGGAAATTTGACTCCTGAGCGTGATTTTTTATCTAAATCCTGACTCTCTGCACCTATTTTCAGTTTCAAATTACGACGTTTCATACCGAAAATATGCCAATTACTGTAAACAGCGATGGGTCATATTTTGCCCAAACCCCCCCTGCTGTTTTCAAAATGTCTGAAATGTCGGAAATTTGACTCCTGAGCGTGATTTTTTATCTGAATTCTGACTCTCTGCACCTAATTTCAGTTTCAAATTACGACTTTTTATACAGAAAATATGCCAATTACTGAAAACGTCGATTGGTCATATTTGGCCAAACCCCCCCTGCAGTTTTCAATATGTCTGAAATGTCGAAAATTTGACTCCTGAGCGTAATTTTCGAGCCGAATTCTGACTCTCTGCACCTATTTTAAGTTTCAAATTACGACGTTTCATACCGAAAATATGCCAATTACTGAAAACGGCGATGGGTCATGTTTTAACCAAACCCCCCTGCAGTTTTCAAAATGTCTGAAATGTCGGAAATTTGACTCCTGAGCGTGATTTTTGCGCCGAATTCTGACTCTCTGCACCTATTTTCAGTTTCAAATTACGACGTTTCATACCGAAAATATGCCAATTACTGTACACGGCGATGGGTCATATTTTGCCCAAACCCCCCTGCAGTTTTCAAACTGTCTGAAATGTCGGATATTTGAGTCCTGAGCGTGATTTTTTATCCGAATTCTGACTCTCTGCACCTATTTTCAGTTTCAAATTACGACTTTTCATACCAAAAAATATGCCAATTACTGAAAACGGCGATGGGTCATATTTTGGCCAAACCCCCTGCAGTTTTCAAAATGTCTGAAATGTCGGAAATTTGACTCCTGAGCGTGATTTTTTATCCGAATTCTGACTCTCTGCACCTATTTTCAGTTTCAAATTACGACTTTTTATACCGAAAATATGCCAATTACTGAAAACGGCGATGGGTCATATTTTGCGCAAACCCCCCTGCAGTTTTCAAAATGTCTGAAATGTCGGAAATTTGATTCCTGAGCGTGATTTTTGAGCTGAATCCTGACTCTCTGCACCTGTTTTCAGTTTCAAATTACGTTTCATACTGAAAATATGCCAATTACTGTAAACGGCGATGGGTCATATTTTGCCCAAACCCCCCTGCAGTTTTCAAAATGTCTAAAATGTCGGAAATTTGACTCCTGAGCGTGATTTTTGAGCCGAATTCTGACTCTCTGACCAATTTTCGGTTTCAAATTACGACTTTTTATACCGATAATATGTCAATTACTGAAAACAGCGATGGGTCATATTTTGCCCAAATCCCCCTGCAGTTTTCAAAATGTCTGAAATGTCGGAAATTTGACTCCTGAGCGTGATTTTTGAGCCGATTTCTGACTCTCTGCACCTACTTTCAGTTTCAAATTACGACGTTTCATACCTAAAATATGCCAATTACTGAAAACGGCGATGGGTCACATTTTGCCCAAACCCACCTGCAGTTTTTAAAATGTCTGAAATGTCAGAAATTTGACTCCTGAGCGTGATTTTTGAGCCGAATCCTGACTCTCTGCGCCTATTTTCAGTTTCAAATTACGACGTTTCATACCGAAAATATGCAAATTACTGTAAACGGCGATGTGTCATATTTTGCCCAAACCCCCCCTGCAGTTTTCAAAATGTCTGAAATGTCTGAAATTTGACTCCTGAGCGTGACTTTCGAGCTGAATTCTGACTCTGCACCTATTTTCAGTTTCAAATTACGACTTTTTATACCGAAAATATGCCAATTACTGAAAACGGCCATGGGTCATGTTTTGCCCAAACCCCCTGCAGTTTTCAAAATGTCTGAAATGTCGGAAATTTGAGTACTGTGCGTGATTCTTGAGCCGAATTCTGACTCTCTCCACCTATTTTCAGTTTCAAATTACGACGTTTCATACCTAAAATATGCCAATTACTGAAAACAGCGATGGGTCATATTTTGCCCAAACCCCCCTGCAGTTTTCAAACTGTCTGAAATGTCGGATATTTGAGTCCTGAGCGTGATTTTTTATCCGAATTCTGACTCTCTGCACCTATTTTCAGTTTCAAATTACGACTTTTCATACCAAAAAATATGCCAATTACTGAAAACGGCGATGGGTCATATTTTGGCCAAACCCCCCTGCAGTTTTCAAAATGTCTGAAATGTCGGAAATTTGACTCCTGAGCGTGATTTTCGAGCCGAATTCTGACTCTGCACCTATTTTCAGTTTCAAATTACGACTTTTTATACCGAAAATATGCCAATTACTGAAAACGGCCATGGGTCATGTTTTGCCCAAACCCCCTGCAGTTTTCAAAATGTCTGAAATGTCGGAAATTTGACTACTGTGCGTGATTTTTGAGCCGAATTCTGACTCTCTCCACCTATTTTCAGTTTCAAATTACGACGTTTCATACCGAAAATATGCCAATTACTGTAAACGGCGATGGGTCATATTTTGCCCAAACCCCCCTGCAGTTTTCAAAATGTCTGAAATGTCGGAAATTTGACTCCTGAGCGTGATTTTTGAGCCGAATTCTGACTCTCTGCACCTACTTTCAGTTTCAAATTACGACGTTTCATACCTAAAATATGCCAATTACTGAAAACGGCGATGGGTCATATTTTGCCCAAACCCACCTGCAGTTTTTAAAATGTCTGAAATGTCAGAAATTTGACTCCTGAGCGTGATTTTTGAGCCGAATCCTGACTCTCTGCGCCTATTTTCAGTTTCAAATTACGACGTTTCATACCGAAAATATGCAAATTACTGTAAACGGCGATGTGTCATATTTTGCCCAAACCCCCCCTGCAGTTTTCAAAATGTCTGAAATTTTAGTCCTGAGCGTGATTTTCGAGCCGAATTCTGACTCTGCACCTATTTTCAGTTTCAAATTACGACGTTTCATACCGAAAATGTGCCAATTACTGTAAACAGCGATGGTTCATATTTTGCCAAAACCCCCCCTGCATTTTTAAAATGTCTGAAATGTTCGAAATTTGACTCCTGAGCGTGATTTTTGAGCCGAATCTGACTCTCTGCACCTATTTTCAGTTTCAAATTACGATTTTTTATACCGAAAATATGCCAATTACTGAAAACGGCGATGGGTCATATTTTGCCCAAACCCCCCTGCAATTTTCAAAATGTCTGAAATGTCGGAAATTTGACTCCTGAGCGTGATTTTTGATCTAAATCCTGACTCTCTGCACCTATTTTCAGTTTCAAATTACGACGGTTCATACCGAAAATGTACCAATTACTGTAAACAGCGATGGGTCATATTTTGCCCAAACCCCCCTTGCTGTTTTCAAAATGTCTGAAATGTCGGAAATTTGGGTTCAGAGCGTGATTTTTTATCTGAATTCTGACTCTCTGCACCTAATTTCAGTTTCAAATTACGAATTTTTATACAGAAAATATGCCAATTACTGAAAACGGCGATGGGTCATATTTTGCACAAACCCCCCTGCAGTTTTCAAAATGTCTGAAATGTCGGAAATATGACTCCTGAGCGTGATTTTTGAGCCGAATTCTGACTCTCTGCACCTATTTTCAGTTTCAAATTACGACGTTTCATACCGAAAATATGCCAATTACTGTAAACAGCGATGGGTCATATTTTGCCCAAACCCCCCTGCAGTTTTCAAAATGTCTGAAATGTCGGAAATTTGACTCCTGAGCGTGATTTTTGAGCCGAATTCTGACTCTCTGCACCTATTTTCAGTTTCAAATTACGATGTTTCATACCGAAAATATGCCAATTACTGTAAACGGCGATTGGTCATATTTGGCCAAACCCCCCCTGCAGTTTTCAATATGTCTGAAATGTCGGAAATTTGACTCCTGAGCGTGATTTTTGAGCCGAATTCTGACTCTCTGCACCTATTTTAAGTTTCAAATTACGACGTTTCATATCGAAAATATGCCAATTACTGTAAACGGCGATGGGTCATATTTGGCCAAACCCCCCCTGCAGTTTTTAAAATGTCTGAAATGTCGGAAATTTGACTCCTGAGCGTGATTTTTGAGCCGAATTCTGACTCTCTGCACCTATTTTAAGTTCCAAATTACGACGTTTCATATCGAAAATATGCCAATTACTGAAAACGGCGATGGGTCATGTTTTGCCCAAACCCCCTTGCAGTTTTCAAAATGTCTGAAATGTCGGAAATTTGACTCCTGAGCGTGATTTTTGAGCCGAATTCTGACTCTCTGCACCTATTTTCAGTTTCAAATTACGACGTTTCATACCGAAAATATGCCAATTACTGTACACGGCGATGGGTCATATTTTGCCCAAAACCCCCTGCAGTTTTCAAACTGTCTGAAATGTCGGATATTTGAGTCCTGAGCGTGATTTTTTATCCGAATTCTCACTCTCTGCACCTATTTTCAGTTTCAAATTACGACTTTTCATACCAAAAAATATGCCAATTACTGAAAACGGCGATGGGTCATATTTTGGCCAAACCCCCCTGCAGTTTTCAAAATGTCTGAAATGTCGGAAATTTGACTCCTGAGCGTAATTTTTTATCCGAATTCTGACTCTCTGCACCTATTTTCAGTTTCAAATTACGACGTTTCATACCGAAAATATGCCAATTACTGTAAACGGCGATGGGTCATATTTTGCCCAAACCCCCCTGCAGTTTTCAAAATGTCTTAAATGTCGGAAATTTGACTTCTGAGCGTGATTTTTTATCCGAATTCTGACTCTCTGCACCTATTTTCAGTTTCAAATTACGATGTTTCATACCGAAAATATGCCAATTACTGTAAACGGCGATTGGTCATATTTGGCCAAACCCCCCCTGCAGTTTTCAATATGTCTGAAATGTCGGAAATTTGACTCCTGAGCGTGATTTTTTATCCGAATTCTGACTCTCTGCACCTATTTTCAGTTTCAAATTACGACTTTTTATACCGAAAATATGCCAATTACTGAAAACGGCGATGGGTCATATTTTGCGCAAACCCCCCTGCAGTTTTCAAAATGTCTGAAATGTCGGAAATTTGACTCCTGAGCGTGATTTTTTATCCGAATTCTGACTCTCTGCACCTATTTTCAGTTTCAAATTACGACTTTTTATACCGAAAATATGCCAATTACTGTAAACGGCGATGGGTCTTATTTTGCTCAAACCCCCCCTGCAGTTTTCAAAATGTCTGAAATGTCGGAAATTTGACCCCTGAGCGTGATTTTTAAGCCGAATTCTGACTCTCTGCACCTATTTTCAGTTTCGAATTACGACGTTTCATACCGAAAATATAAAAATTACTGTAAACGGCGATGTGTCATATTTTGCCCAAACCCCCCTGCAGTTTTCAAAATGTCTGAAATGTCGGAAATTTGACTCCTGAGCGTGATTTTCGAGCCGAATACTGACTCTGCACCTATTTTCAGTTTCAAATTACGACTTTTTATACCGAAAATATGCCAATTACTGACAACGGCCATGGGTCATGTTTTGCCCAAACCCCCCTGCAGTTTTCAAAATGTCTGAAATGTCGGAAATTTTACTACAGTGCGTGATTTTTGAGCCGAATTCTGACTCTCTCCACCTATTTTCAGTTTCAAATTACGACGTTTCATACCGAAAATATGCCAATTACTGTAAACGGCGATGGGTCATATTTTGCCCAAACCCCCCTGCAGTTTTCAAAATGTCTCAAATGTCGGATATTTGACTCATGAGCGTGATTTTTTATCCTAATTCTGACTCTCTGCTCCTATTTTCAATTTCAAATTACAAATTTTTATACCGAAAATATGCCAATTACTGAAAACGGCGATGGGTCATATTTTGCGCAAACCCCCCTGCAGTTTTCAAAATGTCTGAAATGTCCGAAATTTGATTCCTGAGCGTGATTTTTGAGCTGAATCCTGACTCTCTGCACCTGTTTTCAGTTTCAAATTACGTTTCATACTGAAAATATGCCAATTACTGTAAACGGCGATGGGTCATATTTTGCCCAAACCCCCCTGCAGTTTTCAAAATGTCTGAAATGTCGGAAATTTGACTCCTGAGCGTGATTTTTGAGCTGAATTCTGACTCTCTGCACCTATTTTCAGTTTCAAATTACGACGTTTCATACCGAAAATATAAAAATTACTGTAAACGGCGATGTGTCATATTTTGCCCAAACCCCCCCTGCAGTTTTCAAAATGTCTAAAATGTCGGAAATTTGACTCCTGAGCGTGATTTTCGAGCCGAATTCTGACTCTGCACCTATTTTCAGTTTCAAATTACGACTTTTTATACCGAAAATATGGCAATTACTGAAAACGGCCATGGGTCATGTTTTGCCCAAACCCCCCTGCAGTTTTCAAAATGTCTGAAATGTCGGAAATTTGACTCATGAGCGTGATTTTTTATCCTAATTCTGACTCTCTGCACCTATTTTCAATTTCAAATTACGACTTTTTATACCGAAAATATGCCAATTACTAAAAACGGCGATGGGTCATATTTTGCCCAAACCCTCCCTGCAGTTTTCAAAATATCTGAAATGTCGGAAATTTGACTCCTGAGCGAGATTTTTGAGCCGAATTCTGACTCTCTGCACCAATTTTCAGTTTCAAATTACGAAGTTTCATACCGAAAATATGCCAATTAATGTAAACAGCGAGGGTCATATTTTGCCCAAACCCCCCTGCAGTTTTCAAAATGTCTGAAATGTCGGAAATTTGACTCCTGAGCGTGATTTTTGAGCCGAATTCTGACTCTGTGCACCTCTTTTCAGTTTCAAATTACAACGTTTCATACCTAAAATATGCCAATTACTGAAAACGGCGATGGGTCATATTATGCTAAAACCTCCCCTGCATTTTTAAAATGTCTGAAATGTTGGAAATTTGACTCCTGAGCGTGATTTTTGAGCCGAATTCTGACTCTCGGCACCTATTTTCAGTTTCAAATTACGAAGTTTCATACCGAAAATATGCCAATTACTGAAAACGGCGATAGGTCATATTTTGCCCAAACACTGCTGCAGTTTTTAAAATGTCTAAAATGTCGGAAATTTGACTCCTGAGCGTGATTTTGTATCCGAATTATGACTCTCTGCACCTATTTTCAGTTTCAAATTACGACGTTTCATACCGAAAATATGCCAATTACTGTAAACGGCGATGGGTCATATTTTGCCCAAACCCCCCTGCAGTTTTTAAAATGTCTGAAATGTTGGAAATATGACTCCTGAGCGTGATTTTTGAGCCGAATTCTGACTCTCTGCACTTATTTTCAGTTTCAAATTACGACTTTTTATACCGAAAATATGCCAATTTCTGAAAACGGCGATGGGTCATATTTTGCCCAAACCCCCCTGCAGTTTTCAAAATGTCTGAAATGTCGGAAATTTGACTCCTGAGCGTGATTTTTGAGCCGAATTCTGACTCTGCACCTATTTTCAGTTTCAAATTAAGACGTTTCATACCTAAAATATGCCAATTACTAAAAACGGGGATGGGTCATATTTTGCCCAAACCCCCCTGCTGTTTTAAAAATGTCTAAAATGTCGGAAATTTGACTCCTGAGCGTAATTTTTTATCCGAATTCTGACTCTCTGCACCTATTTTCTGTTTCAAATTATAACTTTTCATACCAAAAAATATGCCAATTACTGAAAACGGCGATGGGTCATATTTTGGCCAAACCCCCCTGCAGTTTTCAAAATGTCTGAAATGCCGGAAATTTGACACCTGAGCGTGATTTTTTATCCGAATTCTGACTCTGCACCTATTTTCAGTTTCAAATTACGACGTTTCATACCGAAAATATGCCAATTACTGTAAACGGCGATGGGGCATATTTTGCCCAAACCCCCCTGCAGTTTTCAAAATGACTGAAATGTCCGAAATTTGACTCCTGAGCGTGATTTTTTATCCGAATACTGACTCTCTGCACCTATTTTCAGTTTCAAATTACGACTTTTTATACCGAAAATATGCCAATTACTGAAAACGGCGAAGGGTCATATTTTGCCCAAACCCCCCTGCAGTTTTCAAAATGTCTGAAATGTCGGAAATTTGACTCCTGAGCATGATTTTTGAGCTGAATCCTGACTCTCTGCACCTCTTTTCAGTTTCAAATTACGACGTTTCATACCGAAAATATGCCAATTACTGTAAACGGCGATGGGTCATATTTTGCCCAAACCCCCCTGCAGTTTTCAAAATGTCTGAAATGTCGGAAATTTGACTGCTGAGCGTGATTTTTTATCCGAATTCTGACTCTCTGCACCTAATTTCAGTTTCAAATTACGACTTTTTATACAGAAAATATGCCAATTACTGAAAAGGGCGATGGGTCATATTTTGCCAAACCCCCCTGCAGTTTTCAAAATGTCTGAAATGTCGGAAATATGACTCCTGAGCGTGATTTTTGAGCCGAATTCTGACTCTCTGCACCTATTTTCAGTTTCAAATTACGACGTTTCATACCGAAAATATGCCAATTACTGTAAACAGCGATGGGTCATATTTTGCCCAAACCCCCCTGCAGTTTTCAAAATGTCTGAAATGTCGGAAATTTGACTCCTGAGCGTGATTTTTTATCCGAATTCTGACTCTCTGCACCTATTTTCTGTTTCAAATTATGACTTTTCATACCAAAAAATATGCCAATTACTGAAAACGGCGATGGGTCATATTTTGGCCAAACCCCCCTGCAGTTTTCAAAATGTCTGAAATGCCGAAAAGTTGACACCTGAGCGTGATTTTTTATCCGAATTCTGACTCTGCACCTATTTTCAGTTTCAAATTACGACGTTTCATACCGAAAATATGCCAATTACTGTAAACGGCGATGGGGCATATTTTGCCCAAACCCCCCTGCAGTTTTCAAAATGACTGAAATGTCCGAAATTTGACTCCTGAGCGTGATTTTTTATCCGAATACTGACTCTCTGCACCTATTTTCAGTTTCAAATTACGACTTTTCATACCGAAAATATGCCAATTACTGTAAACGGCGATGGGTCATATTTTGCCCAAACCCCCCTGCAGTTTTCAAAATGTCTGAAATGTCGGAAATTTGACTCCTGAGCGTGATTTTTGAGCCGAATTTTGACTCTCTGCACCTATTTTCAGTTTCAAATTACGACTTTTTATACCGATAATATGCCAATTACTGAAAACGGCGATGGGTCATATTTTGCCCAAACCCCCCTGCAGTTTTCAAAATGTCTGAAATGTCGGAAATTTGACTCCTGAGCGTGATTTTTGAGCCGAATTTTGACTTTCTGCACCAATTTTCTGTTTCAAATTACGAAGTTTCATACCGAAAATATGCCAATTAATGTAAACGGCGAGGGTCATATTTTGCCGAAACCCCCCTGCAGTTTTCAAAATGTCTGAAATGTCGGAAATTTGACTCCTGAGCGTGATTTTTTATCCGAATTCTGACTCTCTGCACCTATTTTCTGTTTCAAATTATGACTTTTCATACCAAAAAATATGCCAATTACTGAAAACGGCGATGGGTCATATTTTGGCCAAACCCCCCTGCAGTTTTCAAAATGTCTGAAATGCCGAAAAGTTGACACCTGAGCGTGATTTTTTATCCGAATTCTGACTCTGCACCTATTTTCAGTTTCAAATTACGACGTTTCATACCGAAAATATGCCAATTACTGTAAACGGCGATGGGGCATATTTTGCCCAAACCCCCCTGCAGTTTTCAAAATGACTGAAATGTCCGAAATTTGACTCCTGAGCGTGATTTTTTATCCGAATACTGACTCTCTGCACCTATTTTCAGTTTCAAATTACGACTTTTTATACCGAAAATATGCCAATTACTGAAAACGGCGATGGGTCATATTTTGCCCAAACCCCCCTGCAGTTTTGAAAGTGTCTGAAATGTCGGAAATTTGACTCCTGAGCATGATTTTTTATCCGAATTCTGACTCTCTGCACCTAATTTCAGTTTCAAATTACGACTTTTTATACAGAAAATATGCCAATTACTGAAAAGGGCGATGGGTCATATTTTGCCAAACCCCCCTGCAGTTTTCAAAATGTCTGAAATGTCGGAAATATGACTCCTGAGCGTGATTTTTGAGCCGAATTCTGACTCTCTGCACCTATTTTCAGTTTCAAATTACGACGTTTCATACCGAAAATATGCCAATTACTGTAAACAGCGATGGGTCATATTTTGCCCAAACCCCCCTGCAGTTTTCAAAATGTCTGAAATGTCGGAAATTTGACTCCTGAGCGTGATTTTTGAGCCGAATTTTGACTCTCTGCACCTATTTTCACTTTCAAATTACGAAGTTTCATACCGAAATTATGCCAATTAATGTAAACGGCGAGGGTCATATTTTGCCGAAACCCCCCTGCAGTTTTCAAAATGTCTGAAATGTCGGAAATTTGACTCCTGAGCGTGATTTTTTATCCGAATTCTGACTCTCTGCACCTATTTTCAGTTTCAAATTACGATTTTTTATACCGAAAATATGCCAATTACTGAAAACGGCGATGGGTCATATTTTGCCCAAACCCCCCTGCAGTTTTCAAAATGTCTGAAATGTCGGAAATTTGACTCCTGAGCGTGATTTTTGAGCCGAATTCTGACTCTGTGCACCTATTTTCAGTTTCAAATTACGACGTTTCATACCTTAAATATGCCAATTACTGAAAACGGCGATGGGTCATATTATACCAAAACCCCCCCCTGCATTTTTAACATGTCTGAAATGCTGGAAATTTGACTCCTGAGCGTGATTTTTGAGCCGAATTCTGACTCTCTGCACCTATTTTCAGTTTCAAATTACGAAGTTTCATACCGAAAATATGCCAATTACTGAAAACGGCGATGGGTCATATTTTGCCCAAACTCCCCTGCAGTTTTTAAAATGTCTAAAATGTCGGAAATTTGACTCCTGAGCGTGATTTTGTATCCGAATTCTGACTCTCTGCACCTAATTTCAGTTTCAAATTACGACTTTTTATACCGAAAATATGCCAATTACTGAAAACGGTGATGGGTCATATTTTGCTCAAACACCCCTGCAGTTTTCAAAATGTCAGAAATGTTGGAAATATAACTCCTGAGCGTGATTTTTTATCCTACTTCTGACTCTCTGCACCTATTTTCAATTTTAAATTACGAATTTTTATACCGAAAATATGCCAATTACTAAAAACGGCGATGGGTCATATTTTGCCCAAACCCTCCCTGCAGTTTTCAAAATATCTGAAATGTCGGAAATTTGACTCCTGAGCGAGATTTTTGAGCCGAATTCTGACTCTCTGCACCAATTTTCAGTTTCAAATTACGAAGTTTCATACCGAAAATATGCCAATTAATGTAAACGGCGAGGGTCATATTATGCCCAAACCCCCCCTGCAGTTTCCAAAATGTCTGAAATGTCGGAAATTTGACTCCTGAGCGTGATTTTTGAGCCGAATTCTGACTCTGTGCACCTCTTTTCAGTTTCAAATTACAACGTTTCATACCTAAAATATGCCAATTACTGAAAACGGCGATGGGTCATATTATGCCAAAACCCTCCTGCAGTTTTTAAAATGTCTAAAATGTCGGAAATTTGACTCCTGAGCGTGATTTTGTATCCGAATTATGACTCTCTGCACCTATTTTCAGTTTCAAATTACGACGTTTCATACCGAAAATATGCCAATTACTCTAAACGGCGATGGGTCATATTTTGCCCAAACCCCCCTGCAGTTTTCGAAATGTCTGAAATGTTGGAAATATGACTCCTGAGCGTGATTTTTGAGCCGAATTCAGACTCTCTGCACCTATTTTCAGTTTCAAATTACGACTTTTTATACCGAAAATATGCCAATTTCTGAAAACAACGATGGGTCATATTTTGCCCAAACCCGCCTGCAGTTTTCAAAATGTCTGAAATGTCGGAAATTTGACTCCTGAGCGTGATTTTTGAGCCGAATTCTGACTCTGCACCTATTTTCAGTTTCAAATTAAGACGTTTCATACCTAAAATATGCCAATTACTAAAAACGGCGATGGGTCATATTTTGCCCAAACCCCCTTGCAGTTTTCAAAATGTTTGAAATGTCGGAAATTTGACTCCTAAGCGTGATTTTTTATCCGAATTCTGACTCTCTGCACCTATTTTCAGTTTCAAATTACGACGTTTCATACCTAAAATAAGCCAATTACTGAAAACGGCGATGGGTCATATTTTGCCCAAACTCCCTTGCAGTTTTTAAAATATCTGAAATGTCGGAAATTTGGCTCCTGAACGTGATTTTTGAGCCGAATTCTGACTCTCGGCACCTATTTTCAATTTCAAATTACGACTTTTTATACCAAAAATATGCCAATTACTGAAAACGGTGATGGGTCATACTTTGCCCAAACCCCCCTGCTGTTTTTAAAATGTCTAAAATGTCGGAAATTTGACTCCTGAGCGTAATTTTTTATCCGAATTCTGACTCTCTGCACCTATTTTCTGTTTCAAATTATGACTTTTCATACCAATAAATATGCCAATTACTGAAAACGGCGATGGGTCATATTTTGGCCAAACCCCCCTGCAGTTTTCAAAATGTCTGAAATGCCGGAAATTTGACACCTGAGCGTGATTTTTTATCCGAATTCTGACTCTGCACCTATTTTCAGTTTCAAATTACGACGTTTCATACCGAAAATATGCCAATTACTGTAAACGGCGATGGGGCATATTTTGCCCAAACCCCCCTGCAGTTTTCAAAATGACTGAAATGTCCGAAATTTGACTCCTGAGCGTGATTTTTTATCCGAATACTGACTCTCTGCACCTATTTTCAGTTTCAAATTACGAATTTTTATACCGAAAATATGCCAATTACTGAAAACGGCGATGGGTCATATTTTGCCCAAACCCCCCTGCAGTTTTCAAAATGTCTGAAATGTCGGAAATTGGACTCCTGAACGTGATTTTTGAGCTGAATCCTGACTCTCTGCACCTCTTTTCAGTTTCAAATTACGACGTTTCATACCGAAAATATGCCAATTACTGTAAACGGCGATGGGTCATATTTTGCCCAAACCCCCCTGCAGTTTTCAAAATGTCTGAAATGTCGGAAATTTGACTGCTGAGCGTGATTTTTTATCCGAATTCTGCCTCTCTGCACCTAATTTCAGTTTCAAATTACGACTTTTTATACAGAAAATATGCCAATTACTGAAAAGGGCGATGGGTCATATTTTGCCAAACCCCCCTGCAGTTTTCAAAATGTCGGAAATATGACTCCTGAGCGTGATTTTTGAGCCGAATTCTGACTCTCTGCACCTATTTTCAGTTTCAAATTACGACGTTTCATACCGAAAATATGCCAATTACTGTAAACAGCGATGGGTCATATTTTGCCCAAACCCCCCTGCAGTTTTCAAAATGTCTGAAATGTCGGAAATTTGACTCCTGAGCGTGATTTTTGAGCCGAATTTTGACTCTCTGCACCTATTTTCAGTTTCAAATTACGACTTTTTATACCGATAATATGCCAATTACTGAAAACGGCGATGGGTCATATTTTGCCCAAACCCCCCTGCAGATTTCAAAATGTCTGAAATGTCGGAAATTTGACTCCTGAGCGTGATTTTTGAGCCGAATTTTGACTTTCTGCACCAATTTTCTGTTTCAAATTACGAAGTTTCATACCGAAAATATGCCAATTAATGTAAACGGCGAGGGTCATATTTTGCCGAAACCCCCCTGCAGTTTTCAAAATGTCTGAAATGTCGGAAATTTGACTCCTGAGCGTGATTTTTTATCCGAATTCTGACTCTCTGCACCTATTTTCTGTTTCAAATTATGACTTTTCATACCAAAAAATATGCCAATTACTGAAAACGGCGATGGGTCATATTTTGGCCAAACCCCCCTGCAGTTTTCAAAATGTCTGAAATGCCGGAAATTTGACACCTGAGCGTGATTTTTTATCCGAATTCAGACTCTGCACCTCTTTTCAGTTTCAAATTACGACGTTTCATACCGAAAATATGCCAATTACTGTAAACGGCGATGGGTCATATTTTGACCAAACCCCCCTGCAGTTTTCAAAATGTCTGAAATGTCGGAAATTTGACTGCTGAGCGTGATTTTTTATCCGAATTCTGACTCTCTGCACCTAATTTCAGTTTCAAATTACGACTTTTTATACAGAAAATATGCCAATTACTGAAAAGGGCGATGGGTCATATTTTGCCAAACCCCCCTGCAGTTTTCAAAATGTCTGAAATGTCGGAAATATGACTCCTGAGCGTGATTTTTGAGCCGAATTCTGACTCTCTGCACCTATTTTCAGTTTCAAATTACGACGTTTCATACCGAAAATATGCCAATTACTGTAAACAGCGATGGGTCATATTTTGCCCAAACCCCCCTGCAGTTTTCAAAATGTCTGAAATGTCGGAAATTTGACTCCTGAGCGTGATTTTTGAGCCGAATTTTGACTCTCTGCACCTATTTTCAGTTTCAAATTACGACTTTTTATACCGATAATATGCCAATTACTGAAAACGGCGATGGGTCATATTTTGCACAAACCCCCCTGCAGTTTTCAAAATGTCTGAAATGTCGGAAATTTGACTCCTGAGCGTGATTTATGAGCCGAATTTTGACTTTCTGCACCAATTTTCTGTTTCAAATTACGAAGTTTCATACCGAAATTATGCCAATTAATGTAAACGGCGAGGGTCATATTTTGCCGAAACCCCCCTGCAGTTTTCAAAATGTCTGAAATGTCGGAAATTTGACTCCTGAGCGTGATTTTTTATCCGAATTCTGACTCTCTGCACCTATTTTCAGTTCCAAATTACGATTTTTTATACCGAAAATATGCCAATTACTGAAAACAGCGATGGGTCATATTTTGCCCAAACCCCCCTGCAGTTTTCAAAATGTCTGAAATGTCGGAAATTTGACTCCTGAGCGGTATTTTTGAGCCGAATTCTGACTCTGTGCACCTATTTTCAGTTTCAAATTACGACGTTTCATACCTTAAATATGCCAATTACTGAAAACGGCGATGGGTCATATTATACCAAAACCCCCCCTGCATTTTTAACATGTCTGAAATGCTGGAAATTTGACTCCTGAGCGTGATTTTTGAGCCGAATTCTGACTCTCTGCACCTATTTTCAGTTTCAAATTACGAAGTTTCATACCGAAAATATGCCAATTACTGAAAACGGCGATGGGTCATATTTTGCCCAAACCCCCCTGCAGTTTTTAAAATGTCTGAAATGTTGGAAATATAACTCCTGAGCGTGATTTTTTATCCTAATTCTGACTCTCTGCACCTATTTTCAATTTTAAATTACGACTTTTTATACCGAAAATATGCCAATTACTAAAAACGGCGATGGGTCATATTTTGCCCAAACCCTCCCTGCAGTTTTCAAAATATCTGAAATGTCGGAAATTTGACTCCTGAGCGAGATTTTTGAGCCGAATTCTGACTCTCTGCACCAATTTTCAGTTTCAAATTACGAAGTTTCATACCGAAAATATGCCAATTAATGTAAACGGCGAGGGTCATATTATGCCCAAACCCCCCCTGCAGTTTCCAAAATGTCTGAAATGTCGGAAATTTGACTCCTGAGCGTGATTTTTGAGCCGAATTCTGACTCTGTGCACCTCTTTTCAGTTTCAAATTACAACGTTTCATACCTAAAATATGCCAATTACTGAAAACGGCGATGGGTCATATTATGCCAAAACCCTCCTGCAGTTTTTAAAATGTCTAAAATGTCGGAAATTTGACTCCTGAGCGTGATTTTGTATCCGAATTATGACTCTCTGCACCTATTTTCAGTTTCAAATTACGACGTTTCATACCGAAAATATGCCAATTACTCTAAACGGCGATGGGTCATATTTTGCCCAAACCCCCCTGCAGTTTTCGAAATGTCTGAAATGTTGGAAATATGACTCCTGAGCGTGATTTTTGAGCCGAATTCTGACTCTCTGCACCTATTTTCAGTTTCAAAATACGACTTTTTATACCGAAAATATGCCAATTTCTGAAAACAACGATGGGTCATATTTTGCCCAAACCCGCCTGCAGTTTTCAAAATGTCTGAAATGTCGGAAATTTGACTCCTGAGCGTGATTTTTGAGCCGAATTCTGACTCTGCACCTATTTTCAGTTTCAAATTAAGACGTTTCATACCTAAAATATGCCAATTACTAAAAACGGCGATGGGTCATATTTTGCCCAAACCCCCTTGCAGTTTTCAAAATGTCTGAAATGTCGGAACTTTGACTCTTTAGCGTGATTTTTTATCCGAATTCTGACTCTCTGCACCTACTTTCAGTTTCAAATTACGACCTTTCATACCTAAAATAAGCCAATTACTGAAAACGGCGATGAGTCATATTTTGCCCAAACTCCCCTGCAGTTTTTAAAATATCTGAAATGTCGGAAATTTGACTCATGAACGTGATTTTTGAGCCGAATTCTGACTCTCTGCACCTATTTTCAATTTCAAATTACGACTTTTTATACCAAAAATATGCCAATTACTGAAAACGGCGATGGGTCATACTTTGCCCAAACCCCCCTGCTGTTTTTAAAATGTCTAAAATGTCTGAAATTTGACTCTTGAGCGTAATTTTTTATCCGAATTCTGACTCTCTGCACCTATTTTCTGTTTCAAATTATGACTTTTCATACAAAAAAATATGCCAATTACTGAAAACGGCGATGGGTCATATTTTGGACAAACCCCCCTGCAGTTTTCAAAATGTATGAAATGCCGGAAATTTGACACCTGAGCGTGATTTTTTATCCGAATTCTGACTCTGCACCTATTTTCAGTTTCAAATTACGACGTTTCATACCGAAAATATGCCAATTACTGTAAACGGCGATGGGTCATATTTTGCCCAAACCCCCCTGCAGTTTTCAAAATGAATGAAATGTCCGAAATTTGACTCCTGAGCGTGATTTTTTACCCGAATTCTGACTCTCTGCACCTATTTTCAGTTTCAAATTACGACTTTTTATACCGAAAATATGCCAATTACTGAAAACGGCGATGGGTCATATTTTGCCCAAACCCCCCTGCAGTTTTCAAAATGTCTGAAATGTCGGAAATTTGACTCCTGAGCGTGATTTTTGAGCTGAATCCTGACTCTCTGCACCTATTTTCAGTTTCAAATTACGACGTTTCATATCGAAAATATGCCAATTACTGTAAACAGCGATGGGTCATATTTTGCCCAAACCCCCCTGCAGTTTTCAAAATGTCTGAAATGTCGGAAATTTGACTCCTGAGCGTGATTTTTGAGCCGAATTTTGACTCTCTGCACCTATTTTCAGTTTCAAATTACGACTTTTTATACCGATAATATGTTAATTACTGAAAACGGCGATGGGTCATATTTTGCCAAAATCGCCTGCAGTTTTGAAAATGTCTGAAATGTCGAAAATTTGACTCCTGAGCGTGATTTTTGAGCCGAATTCTGACTCTCTGCACCTATTTTCAGTTTCAAATTACGACGTTGCATACCTAAAATATGCCAATTACTGAAAACGGCGATGGGTCATATTTTGCCCAAACCCCCCTGCAGTTTTTAAAATGTCTGAAATATCGGAAATTTGACTCCTGAGCGTGATTTTTCAGCCGAATCCTGACTCTCTGCACCAATTTTCAGTTTCCAATTACGAAGTTTCATACCTAAAATATGCCAATTACTGAAAACGGCGATGGGTCATATTTTGCCCAAACCCCCCTGCAGTTTTTAAAATGTCTGAAATGTCGGAAATTTGACTCCTGAGCATGATTTTTGAGCCGAATTCTGACTCTCTGCACCTATTTTCAGTTTCAAATTACGACGTTTCATACCGAAAATATGCAAATTACTGAAAACGGCGATGTGTCATATTTTGCCCAAACCCCCCCTGCAGTTTTCAAAATGTCTGAAATGTCGGAAATTTGACTCCTGAGCGTGATTTTTGAGCCGAATTCTGACTCTCTGCACCTATTTTCAGTTTTAAATTACGAATTTTATACCGAAAATATGCCAATTACTGATAACGGCGATGGGTCATGTTTTGCCTAAACCCCCCTGCAGTTTTCAAAATGTTTGAAATGTCGGAAATTTGACTCCTGTGTGTGATTTTTGAGCCGAATTCTGACTCTCTCCACCTATTTTCAGTTTCAAATTACGACGTTTCATACCGAAAATATGCCAATTACTGTAAACGGCGATGGGTCATATTTTGCCCAACCCCCCCTGCAGTTTTCAAAATGTCTGAAATGTCGGATATTTGACTCCAGAGCGTGATTTTTTATCCGAATTCTGACTCTTTGCACCTATTTTCAATTTCAAATTACGACTTTTTATACCGAAAATATGCCAATTACTGAAAACGGCGATGGGTCATATTATGCCAAAACCCCCTCTGCATTTTTAAAATGTCTGAAATGTTGGAAATTTGACTCCTGAGCGTGATTTTTGAGCCGAATTCTGACTCTCTGCACCTATTTTCAGTTTCAAATTACGAAGTTTCATACCGAAAATATGCCAATTACTGAAAACGGCGATGGGTCATATTTTGCCCAAACCCCCCTGCAGTTTTTAAAATGTCTAAAATGTCGGAAATTTGACTCCTGAGCGTGATTTTGCATCCGAATTCTGACTCTCTGCACCTAATTTCAGTTTCAAATTACGAATTTTTATACCGAAAATATGCCAATTACTGAAAACGGTGATGGGCCATATTTTGCTCAAACACCCCTGCAGTTTTCAAAATGTCTGAAATGTTGGAAATATAACTCCTGAGCGTGATTTTTGAGCCGAATTCTGACTGTCTGCACCTAATTTGAGTTTCAAATTACGACTTTTTATACCGAAAATATGCCAATTACTGAAAACGGCGATGGGTCATATTTTGCCCAAACCCCCCTGCAGTTTTCAAAATGTCTAAAATGTCGGAAATTTGACTCCTGAGCGTGATTTTTGAGCCGAATTCTGACTCTGCACCTATTTTCAGTTTTAAATTAAGACGTTTCATACCTAAAATATGCCAATTACTGAAAACGGCGATGGGTCATATTTTGCCCAAACCCCCTTGCAGTTTTCAAAATGTCTGAAATGTCGGAAATTTGACTACTGAGCGTGATTTTTGAGCCGAATTCAGACTCTCTGCACCTAGTTTCAGTTTCAAATTACGACGTTTCATACCTAAAATAAGCCAATTACTGAAAACGGCGATGGGTCATATTTTGCCCAAACTCCCCTGCAGTTTTTAAAATGTCTGAAATGTCGGAAATTTGACTCCTGAGCGTGATTTTTGAGCCGAATTCTTACTCTCTGCACCTATTTTCAATTTCAAATTACGACTTTTTATACCAAAAATATCCCAATTACTAAAAACGGCGATGGGTCATACTTTGCCCAAACCCCCTGCAGTTTTTAAAATGTCTAAAATGTCGGAAATTTGACTCCTGAGCGTGATTTTTGAGCCGAATTCTGACTTTCTGCACCTATTTTGAGTTTCAAATTACGACGTTTCATACCGAAAATATGCCAATTACTGTAAACCGCGATTGGTCATATTTGGCCAAACCCCCCCTGCAGTTTTCAATATGTCTGAAATGTCGGAAATTTGACTCCTGAGCGTAATTTTCGAGCCGAATTCTGACTCTCTGCACCTATTTTAAGTTTCAAATTACGACGTTTCATACCGAAAATATGCCAATTACTGAAAACGGCGATGGGTCATGTTTTGCCCAAACCCCCCTGCAGTTTTCAAAATGTCTGAAATGTCGGAAATTTGACTCCTGAGCGTGATTTTTGAGCCGAATTCTGACTCTCTGCACCTATTTTCAGTTTCAAATTACGACGTTTCATACCGAAAATATGCCAATTACTGTACACGGCGATGGGTCATATTTTGCCCAAACCCCCCTGCAGTTTTCAAACTGTCTGAAATGTCGGATATTTGAGTCCTGAGTGTGATTTTTTATCCGAATTCTGACTCTCTGCACCTATTTTCAGTTTCAAATTACGACTTTTCATACCAAAAAATATGCCAATTACTGAAAACGGCGATGGGACATATTTTGGCCAAACCCCCCTGCAGTTTTCAAAATGTCTGAAATGTCGGAAATTTGACTCCTGAGCGTAATTTTTTATCCGAATTCTGACTCTCTGCACCTATTTTCAGTTTCAAATTACGACGTTTCATACCGAAAATATGCCAATTACTGTAAACGCGATGGGTCATATTTTGCCCAAACCCCCCTGCAGTTTTCAAACTGTCTGAAATGTCGGATATTTGACTCCTCAGCGTGATTTTTTATCCGAATTCTGACTCTCTGCACCTATTTTCAGTTTCAAATTACGACTTTTTATACCGATAATATGCCAATTACTGACAACGGCGATGGATCATATTTTGCCCTAATCCCCCTGCAGTTTTCAAAATGTCTGAAATGTCGGAAATTTGACTCCTGTGCGTGATTTTTGAGCCGAATTCTGACTCTCTGCACCTATTTTCAGTGTCAAATTACGACATTTCATACCGAAAATATGCCAACAGCGATGGGTCATATTTTGCCCAAACCCCCCTGCAGTTTTTAAAATGTCTGAAATGTCGAAAATTTGACTCCTGAGCGTGATTTTTGAGCCGAATTCTGACTCTCTGCATCTATTTTCAGTTTCAAATAACGACTTTTCACTCCGCCGTTTTCAGTAATTAGCATATTTTCGGTATGAAACGTCGTAATTTGAAACTGAAAATAGGTGCAGAGAGTCAGAATTCGGCTCAAAAATCACGCACAGGAGTCAAATTTCCGACATTTCAGACATTTTTAAAACTGCAGGGGGATTAGGGCAAAATATGATCCATCGCCGTTGTCAGTAATTGGCATATTATCGGTATAAAAATTCGTAATTTGAAACTGAAAATAGGTGCAGAGAGTCAGAATTCGGATAAAAAATCACGCTCAGGAGTCAAATTTCCAAGATTTCAGACATTTTGAAAACTGCAGGAGGGTTTGGGCAAAATATGACCCATCGCGTTTACAGTAATTGGCATATTTTCGGTATGAAACGTCGTAATTTGAAACTGAAAATAGGTGCAGAGAGTCAGAATTCGGCTCAAAAATCACGTTCAGGAGTCAAATTTCCGACATTTCAGACATTTTGAAAACTGCAGGGGGGTTTGGGCAAAATATGACCCATCGCCGTTTTCAGTAGTTGGCATATTTTCTGTATAAAAAGTCGTAATTTGAAATTGAAAATAGGTGCAGAGAGTCAGAATTCGGATAAAAAATCACGCTGAGGAGTCAAATATCCGACATTTCAGACATTTTGAAAATTGCAGGGGGGTTTGGGCAAAATATGACCCATCGCCGTTTACAGTAATTGGCATATTTTCGGTATGAAACGTCGTAATTTGAAACTGAAAATAGGTGGAGAGAGTCAAAATTCGGCTCAAAAATCACGCACAGGAGTCAAATTTCCGACATTTCAGACATATTGAAAACTGCAGGGGGGTTTGAGCAAAACATGACCCATCGCCGTTTTCAGTAATTGGCATATTTTCGGTATAAAAATTCGTAATTTGAAACTGAAAATAGGTGCAGAGAGTCAGAATTCGGCTCAAAAATCACGCTCAGGAGTCAAATTTCCGACATTTCAGACATTTTGAAAACTGCAGGGGGGGTTTGGGCAAAATATGACCCATCGCCGTTTACAGTAATTGGCATATTTTCGGTATGAAACGTCGCAATTTGAAACTGAAAATAGGTGCAGAGAGTCAGAATTCGGCTCAAAAATCACGCTCAGGAGTCAAATTTCAGACATTTCAGACATTTTGAAAACGGCCGGGGGGTTTGGGCAAAATATGACCCATCGCCGTTTACAGTAATTGGCATATTTTTGGTATGAAACATAGTAATTTCAAACTGAAAATAGGTGCAGAGAGTCAGAATTCGGCACAAAAATCACGCTCAGGAGTCAAATTTCCGACATTTCAGACATTTTGAAAACTGCAGGGGGATTAGGGCAAAATATGACCCATCGCCGTTGTCAGTAATTGGCATATTATCGGTATAAAAAGTCGTAATTTGAAACTGAAAATAGGTGCAGAGAGTCAGAATTCGGCTCAAAAATCACGCACAGGAGTCAAATTTCCGACATTTCAGACATTTTTAAAACTGCAGGGGGATTAGGGCAAAATATGATCCATCGCCGTTGTCAGTAATTGGCATATTATCGGTATAAAAATTCGTAATTTGAAACTGAAAATAGGTGCAGAGAGTCAGAATTCGGATAAAAAATCACGCTCAGGAGTCAAATTTCCAAGATTTCAGACATTTTGAAAACTGCAGGAGGGTTTGGGCAAAATATGACCCATCGCGTTTACAGTAATTGGCATATTTTCGGTATGAAACGTCGTAATTTGAAACTGAAAATAGGTGCAGAGAGTCAGAATTCGGCTCAAAAATCACGTTCAGGAGTCAAATTTCCGACATTTCAGACATTTTGAAAACTGCAGGGGGGTTTGGGCAAAATATGACCCATCGCCGTTTTCAGTAGTTGGCATATTTTCTGTATAAAAAGTCGTAATTTGAAATTGAAAATAGGTGCAGAGAGTCAGAATTCGGATAAAAAATCACGCTGAGGAGTCAAATATCCGACATTTCAGACATTTTGAAAATTGCAGGGGGGTTTGGGCAAAATATGACCCATCGCCGTTTACAGTAATTGGCATATTTTCGGTATGAAACGTCGTAATTTGAAACTGAAAATAGGTGGAGAGAGTCAAAATTCGGCTCAAAAATCACGCACAGGAGTCAAATTTCCGACATTTCAGACATATTGAAAACTGCAGGGGGGTTTGAGCAAAACATGACCCATCGCCGTTTTCAGTAATTGGCATATTTTCGGTATAAAAATTCGTAATTTGAAACTGAAAATAGGTGCAGAGAGTCAGAATTCGGCTCAAAAATCACGCTCAGGAGTCAAATTTCCGACATTTCAGACATTTTGAAAACTGCAGGGGGGGTTTGGGCAAAATATGACCCATCGCCGTTTACAGTAATTGGCATATTTTCGGTATGAAACGTCGCAATTTGAAACTGAAAATAGGTGCAGAGAGTCAGAATTCGGCTCAAAAATCACGCTCAGGAGTCAAATTTCAGACATTTCAGACATTTTGAAAACGGCCGGGGGGTTTGGGCAAAATATGACCCATCGCCGTTTACAGTAATTGGCATATTTTTGGTATGAAACATAGTAATTTCAAACTGAAAATAGGTGCAGAGAGTCAGAATTCGGCACAAAAATCACGCTCAGGAGTCAAATTTCCGACATTTCAGACATTTTGAAAACTGCAGGGGGATTAGGGCAAAATATGACCCATCGCCGTTGTCAGTAATTGGCATATTATCGGTATAAAAAGTCGTAATTTGAAACTGAAAATAGGTGCAGAGAGTCAGAATTCGGATAAAAAATCACGCTCAGGAGTCAAATTTCCAAGATTTCAGACATTTTGAAAACTGCAGGAGGGTTTGGGCAAAATATGACCCATCGCGTTTACAATAATTGGCATATTTTCGGTATGAAACTTCGTAATTTGAAACTGAAAATAGGTGCAGAGAGTCAGAATTCGGCTCAAAAATCACGCTCAGGAGTCAAATTTCCGACATTTCAGATATTTTGAAAACTGCACGAGGGTGTGGGCAAAATATGACCCATCGCCATTTTCAGTAATTGGCATATTTTCGGTATGAAACGTCGTAATTTGAAACTGAAAATAGGTGCAGAGAGTCAGAATTCGGCTCAAAAATCAGGCTCAGGAGTCAAATTTCCGACATTTCAGACATTTTGTAAACTGCAGGGGGGTTTGGGCAAAATATGATACATCGCCGTTTTTAGTAATTGGCATATTTTCGGTATAAAACGTCGTAATTTGAAACTGAAAATAGGTGCAGAGAGTCAGAATTCGGCTCAAAAATCACACTCAGGAGTCAAATTCCCGACATTTCAGACATTTTAAAAACTGCAGGGGGGTTTGGCCAAAATATGACCCATCGCCGTTGGCATATTTTCGGTATGAAACGTCGTAATTTGAAACTGAAAATAGGTGCAGAGAGTCAGACTTCGGCTCAAAAACCACGCTCAGGAGTCAAATTTCCGACATTTCAGACATTTTGAAAACTGCAAGGGGGTTTTGGCAAAATATGACCCATCGCGTTTACAGTAATTGGCATATTTTCGGTATGAAACGTCGTAATTTGAAACTGAAAATAGGTGCAGAGAGTCAGAATTCGGCTCAAAAATCACGTTCAGGAGTCAAATTTCCGACATTTCAGACATTTTGAAAACTGCAGGGGGGTTTGGGCAAAATATGACCCATCGCCGTTTTCAGTAGTTGGCATATTTTCTGTATAAAAAGTCGTAATTTGAAATTGAAAATAGGTGCAGAGAGTCAGAATTCGGATAAAAAATCACGCTCAGGAGTCAAATATCCGACATTTCAGACATTTTGAAAACTGCAGGGGGGTTTGGGCAAAATATGACCCATCGCCGTTTACAGTAATTGGCATATTTTCGGTATGAAACTTCGTAATTTGAAACTGAAAATAGGTGGAGAGAGTCAAAATTCGGCTCAAAAATCACGCACAGGAGTCAAATTTCCGACATTTCAGACATATTGAAAACTGCAGGGGGGGTTTGAGCAAAACATGACCCATCGCCGTTTTCAGTAATTGGCATATTTTCGGTATAAAAATTCGAAATTTGAAACTGAAAATAGGTGCAGAGAGTCAGAATTCGGCTCAAAAATCACGCTCAGGAGTCAAATTTCCGACATTTCAGACATTTTGAAAACTGCAGGGGGGGTTTGGGCAAAATATGATCCATCGCTGTTTACAGTAATTGGCATATTTTCGGTATGAAACGTCGCAATTTGAAACTGAAAATAGGTGCAGAGAGTCAGAATTCGGCTCAAAAATCACGCTCAGTAGTCAAATTTCCGACATTTCAGACATTTTGAAAACGGCAGGGGGGTTTGGGCAAAATATGACCCATCGCAGTTTACAGTAATTGGCATATTTTTGGTGTGAAACATAGTAATTTGAAACTGAAAATTGGTGCAGAGAGTCAGAATTCGGCACAAAAATCACGCTCAGGAGTCAAATTTCCGACATTTCAGACATTTTAAAAACTGCAGGGGGGTTCGTGCAAAATATGACCCACCGCCGTTTTCAGTAATTAGCATATTTTCGGTATGAAAAGTCGTTATTTGAAACTGAAAATAGATGCAGAGAGTCAGAATTCGGCTCAAAAATCACGCTCAGGAGTCAAATTTCCGACATTTCAGACATTTTAAAAATGCAGGGGGGTTCGGGCAAAATATGACCCATCGCTGTTTTCAATAATTGGCATATTTTAGGTATGAAACGTCGTAATTTGAAACTGAAAATAGGTGCAGAGAGTCAGAATTCGGCTCAAAAATCACGCACAGGAGTCAAATTTCCGACATTTCAGACATTTTGAAAACTGCAGGGGGATTAGGGCAAAATATGACCCATCGCCGTTGTCAGTAATTGGCATATTATCGGTATAAAAAGTCGTAATTTGAAACTGAAAATAGGTGCAGAGAGTCAGAATTCGGATAAAAAATCACGCTCAGGAGTCAAATTTCCATGATTTCAGACATTTTGAAAACTGCAGGAGGGTTCGGGCAAAATATGACCCATCGCGTTTACAGTATGTGGCATATTTTCGGTATGAAACGTCGTAATTTGAAACTGAAAATAGGTGCAGAGAGTCAGAATTCGGCTCAAAAATCACGCTCAGTAGTCAAATTTCCGACATTTCAGACATTTTGAAAACTGCAGGGTGGTTTGGGCAAAATATGACCCATCGCCGTTTACATTAATTGGCATATTTTCGGTATGAAACTTCGTAATTTGAAACTGAAAATAGGTGCAGAGAGTCAGAATTCGGCTCAAAAATCACGCTCAGGAATCAAATTTCCGACATTTCAGATATTTTGAAAACTGCACGAGGGTGTGGGCAAAATATGACCCATCGCCATTTTCAGTAATTGGCATATTTTCGGTATGAAACGTCGTAAATTGAAACTGAAAATAGGTGCAGAGAGTCAGAATTCGGCTCAAAAATCAGGCTCAGGAGTCAAATTTGCGTCATTTCAGACATTTTGTAAACTGCAGGGGGGTTTGGGCAAAATATGATAAATCGCCGTTTTTAGTAATTGGCATATTTTCGGTATAAAACGTCGTAATTTGAAACTGAAAATAGGTGCAGAGAGTCAGAATTCGGCTCAAAAATCACACTCAGGAGTCAAATTCCCGACATTTCAGACATTTTAAAAACTGCATGGGGGTTTGGGCAAAATATGACCCATCGCCGTTGGCATATTTTCGGAATGAAACCTCGTAATTTGAAACTGAAAATAGGTGCAGAGAGTCAGACTTCGGCTCAAAAACCACGCTCAGGAGTCATATTTTCGACATTTCAGACATTTTGAAAACTGCAAGGGGGTTTGGGCAAAATATGACCCATCGCTGTTTTCAGTAATTGGCATATTTTCGACATAAAAAGTCGTAATTTGAAATTGAAAATAGGTGCAGAGAGTCAGAATTCTGCTCAAAAATCACTCAGGAGTCAAATTTCCGACATTTCAGACATTTTGAAAACTGCAGGGGGATTAGGGCAAAATATGATCCATCGCCGTTGTCAGTAATTGGCATATTATCGGTATAAAAAGTCGTAATTTGAAACTGAAAATAGGTGCAGAGAGTCAGAATTCGGATAAAAAATCACGCTCAGGAGTCAAATTTCCAAGATTTCAGACATTTTGAAAACTGCAGGAGGGTTTGGGCAAAATATGACCCATCGCGTTTACAGTAATTGGCATATTTTCGGTATGAAACGTCGTAATTTGAAACTGAAAATAGGTGCAGAGAGTCAGAATTCGGCTCAAAAATCACGTTCAGGAGTCAAATTTCCGACATTTCAGACATTTTGAAAACTGCAGGGGGGTTTGGGCAAAATATGACCCATCGCCGTTTTCAGTAGTTGGCATATTTTCTGTATAAAAAGTCGTAATTTGAAATTGAAAATAGGTGCAGAGAGTCAGAATTCGGATAAAAAATCACGCTCAGGAGTCAAATATCCGACATTTCAGACATTTTGAAAACTGCAGGGGGGTTTGGGCAAAATATGACCCATCGCCGTTTACAGTAATTGGCATATTTTCGGTATGAAACTTCGTAATTTGAAACTGAAAATAGGTGGAGAGAGTCAAAATTCGGCTCAAAAATCACGCACAGGAGTCAAATTTCCGACATTTCAGACATATTGAAAACTGCAGGGGGGGTTTGAGCAAAACATGACCCATCGCCGTTTTCAGTAATTGGCATATTTTCGGTATAAAAATTCGTAATTTGAAACTGAAAATAGGTGCAGAGAGTCAGAATTCGGCTCAAAAATCACGCTCAGGAGTCAAATTTCCGACATTTCAGACATTTTGAAAACTGCAGGGGGGGTTTGGGCAAAATATGATCCATCGCTGTTTACAGTAATTGGCATATTTTCGGTATGAAACGTCGCAATTTGAAACTGAAAATAGGTGCAGAGAGTCAGAATTCGGCTCAAAAATCACGCTCAGTAGTCAAATTTCCGACATTTCAGACATTTTGAAAACGGCAGGGGGGTTTGGGCAAAATATGACCCATCGCCGTTTACAGTAATTGGCATATTTTTGGTGTGAAACATAGTAATTTGAAACTGAAAATTGGTGCAGAGAGTCAGAATTCGGCACAAAAATCACGCTCAGGAGTCAAATTTCCGACATTTCAGACATTTTAAAAACTGCAGGGGGGTTCGTGCAAAATATGACCCACCGCCGTTTTCAGTAATTAGCATATTTTCGGTATGAAAAGTCGTTATTTGAAACTGAAAATAGATGCAGAGAGTCAGAATTCGGCTCAAAAATCACGCTCAGGAGTCAAATTTCCGACATTTCAGACATTTTAAAAATGCAGGGGGGTTCGGGCAAAATATGACCCATCGCTGTTTTCAATAATTGGCATATTTTAGGTATGAAACGTCGTAATTTGAAACTGAAAATAGGTGCAGAGAGTCAGAATTCGGCTCAAAAATCACGCACAGGAGTCAAATTTCCGACATTTCAGACATTTTGAAAACTGCAGGGGGATTAGGGCAAAATATGACCCATCGCCGTTGTCAGTAATTGGCATATTATCGGTATAAAAAGTCGTAATTTGAAACTGAAAATAGGTGCAGAGAGTCAGAATTCGGATAAAAAATCACGCTCAGGAGTCAAATTTCCATGATTTCAGACATTTTGAAAACTGCAGGAGGGTTCGGGCAAAATATGACCCATCGCGTTTACAGTATGTGGCATATTTTCGGTATGAAACGTCGTAATTTGAAACTGAAAATAGGTGCAGAGAGTCAGAATTCGGCTCAAAAATCACGCTCAGTAGTCAAATTTCCGACATTTCAGACATTTTGAAAACTGCAGGGTGGTTTGGGCAAAATATGACCCATCGCCGTTTACATTAATTGGCATATTTTCGGTATGAAACTTCGGATTTTGAAACTAAAAATAGGTGCAGAGAGTCAGAATTCGGCTCAAAAATCACGCTCAGGAATCAAATTTCCGACATTTCAGATATTTTGAAAACTGCACGAGGGTGTGGGCAAAATATGACCCATCGCCATTTTCAGTAATTGGCATATTTTCGGTATGAAACTTCGTAAATTGAAACTGAAAATAGGTGCAGAGAGTCAGAATTCGGCTCAAAAATCAGGCTCAGGAGTCAAATTTGCGTCATTTCAGACATTTTGTAAACTGCAGGGGGGTTTGGGCAAAATATGATAAATCGCCGTTTTTAGTAATTGGCATATTTTCGGTATAAAACGTCGTAATTTGAAACTGAAAATAGGTGCAGAGAGTCAGAATTCGGCTCAAAAATCACACTCAGGAGTCAAATTCCCGACATTTCAGACATTTTAAAAACTGCATGGGGGTTTGGGCAAAATATGACCCATCGCCGTTGGCATATTTTCGGAATGAAACGTCGTAATTTGAAACTGAAAATAGGTGCAGAGAGTCAGACTTCGGCTCAAAAACCACGCTCAGGAGTCATATTTTCGACATTTCAGACATTTTGAAAACTGCAAGGGGGTTTGGGCAAAATATGACCCATCGCTGTTTTCAGTAATTGGCATATTTTCGACATAAAAAGTCGTAATTTGAAATTGAAAATAGGTGCAGAGAGTCAGAATTCAGCTTAAAAATCACTCAGGAGTCAAATTTCCAACATTTCAGACATTTTAAAAACTGCTGGGGGGTTTGGGCAAAATATGACCCATCGCAGTTTACATTAATTGGCATATTTTCGGTATGAAACTTCGTAATTTGAAACTGAAAATAGGTGCAGAGAGTCAGAATTCGGCTCAAAAATCACGTTCAGGAGTCAAATTTCCGACATTTCAGACATTTTGAAAACTGCAGGGGGGTTTGGGCAAAATATGACCCATCGCCGTTTACAGTAATTTGCATATTTTCGGTATGAAACATTGTAATTTGAAACTGAAAATAGGTGCAGAGAGTCAGAATTCGGCTCAAAAATCACGCTCAGGAGTCAAATTTCCGACATTTCAGACATTTTATAAACTGCAGGGGGGTTCGTGCAAAATATGACCCATCGCCGTTTTCAGTAATTGGCATATTTTCGGTATAAAAAGTCGTAATTTGAAACTGAAAATAGGTGAAGAGAGTCAGAATTGGGATAAAAAATCACGCTCAGGAGTCAAATTTCCGACATTTCAGACATTCTGAAAACTGCAGGAGGGTTTGTTCAAAATATGACCCATCGCCGTTTACAGTAATTGGCATATTTTCGGTATGAAACTTCGTAATTTGAAACTGAAAATAGGTGCAGAGAGTCAGAATTCGGCTCAAAAATCACGCACAGGAGTCAAATTTCCGACATTTCAGACATATTGAAAACTGCAGGGGGGTTTGAGCAAAACATGACCCATCGCCGTTTTCAGTAATTGGCATATTTTCGGTATAAAAATTCGTAATTTGAAACTGAAAATAGGTGCAGAGAGTCAGAATTCGGCTCAAAAATCACGCTCAGGAGTCAAATTTCCGACATTTCAGACATTTTGAAAACTGCAGGGAGGGTTTGGGCAAAATATGACCCATCGCCGTTTACAGTAATTGGCATATTTTCGGTATGAAACGTCGCAATTTGAAACTGAAAATAGGTGCAGAGAGTCAGAATTCGGCTCAAAAATCACGCTCAGGAGTCAAATTTCCGACATTTTAGACATTTTGAAAACTGCAGGGGGTTTTGGGCAAAATATGACCCATCGCCGTTTTCAGTAATTGGCATATTTTAGGTATGAAACGTCGTAATTTGAAACTAAAAATAGGTGCAGAGAGTCAGAATTCGGCTCAAAAATCACGCTCTGGAGTCAAATTTCCGACATTTCAGACATTTTGAAAACGGCAGGGGGGTTTGGGCAAAATATGACCCATCGCCGTTTACAGTAATTGGCATATTTTTGGTATGAAACGTAGTAATTTGAAACTGAAAATAGGTGCAGAGAGTCAGAATTCGGCACAAAAATCACGCTCAGGAGTCAAATTTCCGACATTTCAGACATTTTAAAAACTGCAGGGGGGTTCGTTCAAAATATGACCCACCGCCGTTTTCAGTAATTAGCATATTTTCGGTATGAAAAGTCGTTATTTGAAACTGAAAATAGATGCAGAGAGTCAGAATTCGACTCAAAAATCACGCTCAGGAGTCAAATTTCCGACATTTCAGACATTTTAAAAATGCAGGGGGGTTCGGGCAAAATATGACCCATCGCTGATTTCAGTAATTGGCATATTTTAGGTATGAAACTTCGTAATTTGAAACTGAAAATAGGTGCAGAGAGTCAGAATTCGGCTCAAAAATCACGTACAGGAGTCAAATTTCCTACATTTCAGACATTTTGAAAACTGCAGGGGGATTAGGGCAAAATATGATCCATCGCCGTTGTCAGTAATTGGCATATTATCGGTATAAAAAGTCGTAATTTGAAACTGAAAATAGGTGCAAAGAGTCAGAATTCGGATAAAAAATCACGCTCAGGAGTCAAATTTCCAAGATTTCAGACATTTTGAAAACTGCAGGAGGGTTTGGGCAAAATATGACCCATCGCGTTTACAGTAATTGGCATATTTTCGGTATGAAACGTCGTAATTTGAAACTGAAAATAGGTGCAGAGAGTCAGAATTCGGCTCAAAAATCACGTTCAGGAGTCAAATTTCCGACATTTCAGACATTTTGAAAACTGCAGGGGGGTTTGGGCAAAATATGACCCATCGCCGTTTTCAGTAGTTGGCATATTTTCTGTATAAAAAGTCGTAATTTGAAATTGAAAATAGGTGCAGAGAGTCAGAATTCGGATAAAAAATCACGCTCAGGAGTCAAATATCCGACATTTCAGACATTTTGAAAACTGCAGGGGGGTTTGGGCAAAATATGACCCATCGCCGTTTACAGTAATTGGCATATTTTCGGTATGAAACGTCGTAATTTGAAACTGAAAATAGGTGGAGAGAGTCAAAATTCGGCTCAAAAATCACGCACAGGAGTCAAATTTCCGACATTTCAGACATATTGAAAACTGTAGGGGGGTTTGAGCAAAACATGACCCATCGCCGTTTTCAGTAATTGGCATATTTTCGGTATAAAAATTCGTAATTTGAAACTGAAAATAGGTGCAGAGTCAGAATTCGGCTCAAAAATCACGCTCAGGAGTCAAATTTCCGACATTTCAGACATTTTGAAAACTGCAGGTGGTGTTTGGGCAAAATATGACCCATCGCCGTTTACAGTAATTGGCATATTTTCGGTATGAAACGTCGCAATTTGAAACTGAAAATAGGTGCAGAGAGTCAGACTTCGGCTCAAAAATCACGCTCAGGAGTCAAATTTCCGACATTTCAGGGGGCGTTAGTTAGGGTTCATAAAAGTGGTTCTAGTGCAATGAAAATTTATTGACGTGTTACATGTGAAGAGGGCTGCAAGTGGTCCAAGTTTCAGCATCGCAGCCTAAATAGAAAGGGAGAAAAAAAAAAAAAAAATTAACCATTTTTTTACATGTATTAAAGTTGATATAACAAATACAAATATCAACTGATATTATTTCTATGATACGCAGCTATCACAATACTATATAATAAAGGTTGTCTAGTGGCATTATTATCCCAAACCTATTTAGTGCAATAATACAAATTTTCAAAGTTCACCCAAAAAATTATGCAACAAAATGATGTTTATAAATATATATAAAATCAATAAATGATCTTAGGGGAAATATATAACTTGGGTTTTTAGAGGCTCAGACTCTACATATAATTTGCAAGTTCCATGTAAATTGAATAATAAATAAAAAAGTTATTCAACCATATAGTTGCAAATTAGTTACCTGTAAAAAATGAAGGTCAAAGTTCAGCCACCTTTGGCTGAGGTTGATGAACTACCAATTTCAATCAAAATTACCACCCTTGTAGATTGGCATTCCTTCAGTAAGGTGTGTAAGTTCCATGAAGATCGCCTGATAAAAAAAAAAAAAAAAAAATTATTAAAAAAAAAAAAATAAAAAAAAAATAAAAAATAAATAAAAAAAAAGACAGCAGCTTTATATTTACAATTATTTATGATGTAGTATCAAGATATAAAAAATAATACATACTAACCTAATATAATTGGTCTGAAATATGCAACATCTTGCAACATCAAGAGGGAGAACGTCTTGAGTTGCAGGTCTAAGATCTTGAGTGGCAGGTGCCGCAGGTGGTGTGGCAGGTGCCACAGAGGTGTGGCAGGTGCCACAGGAGGTGTGGGTGCCTGGGTGTGAGGCCAGGTAGTGTGTTGTGGGGGCGGGAGGCTGCCCTCTTCACTCAAGAGAATTGTTTTGCCTCAGAGTGGCTTTACGCTCCTTCTTTACTTGGCTAACGCGTAGAGCTCTTGCCTTTAGAGCTTTCTTCTTGTCCGATACCATATCCATTGTGCAGTATATGCAAGAAAATACGATCTGTGCGAGCGCGTCAGGCATACGACCGCCGGCACAGACACTGAGAGGGTTACTGAGCCAGTAATCGGATTATAGCCCCTCCCTCTCACAGAAGACAGTTGCCAGCGAGTGTGTTTATAATTTGTATATGCATAACAAGATATTCTCCACTATATTGCGAAATACTAGACGCTTACAACGTATGACGCATCACCCTACGGCGCACCCGAGCCGCGAGGACCAGATTTCGGACAATTGCGGCTGGAAAATTTACTCTAATTACGTTATTTATTATCATAACATTAAACGGTTTGCACCACGGTGTTGCCAGAACGTTGTAGTATTTTTATAAATTTTTCGTGTTTGGCCGAATTTTTTCGGCCAAACAATAATGAAGCCCCCTTCAGACATTTTGAAAACGGCAGGGGGGTTTGGGCAAAATATGACCCATCGCCGTTTACAGTAATTGGCATATTTTTGGTATGAAACATAGTAATTTGAAACTGAAAATAGGTGCAGAGAGTCAGAATTCGGCACAAAAATCATGCTCAGGAGTCAAATTTCCGACATTTCAGACATTTTAAAAACTGCAGGGGGGTTCGTGCAAAATATGACCCACCGCCGTTTTCAGAAATTAGCATATTTTCGGTATGAAAAGTCGTTATTTGAAACTGAAAATAAATGCAGAGAGTCAGAATTCGGCTCAAAAATCACGCTCAGGAGTCAAATTTCCGACATTTCAGACATTTTGAAAAATGCAGGGGGATTAGGGCAAAATATGACCCATCGCCGTTGTCAGTAATTGGCATATTATCGGTATAAAAAGTCGTAATTTGAAACTGAAAATAGGTGCAGAGAGTCAGAATTCGGACAAAAAATCACGCTCAGGAGTCAAATTTCCAAGATTTCAGACATTTTGAAAACTGCAGGAGGGTTTGGGCAAAATATGACCCATCGCGTTTACAGTAATTGGCATATTTTCGGTATGAAACGTCGTAATTTGAAACTGAAAATAGGTGCAGAGAGTCAGAATTCGGCTCAAAAATCTAGCTCAGTAGTCAAATTTCCGACAATTCAGACATTTTGAAAACTGCAGGGGGGTTTGGGCAAAATATGACCCATCGCCGTTTACATTAATTGGCATATTTTCGGTATGAAACTTCGTAATTTGAAACTGAAAATAGGTGCAGAGAGTCAGAATTCGGCTCAAAAATCACGCTCAAGAGTCAAATTCCCGACATTTCAGATATTTTGAAAACTGCACGAGGGTGTGGGCAAAATATGACCCATCGCTATTTTCAGTAATTGGCATATTTTCGGTATGAAACGTCGTAATTTGAAACTGAAAATAGGTGCAGAGAGTCAGAATTCGGCTCAAAAATCAGGCTCAGGAGTCAAATTTCCGACATTTCAGACATTTTGTAAACTGCAGGGGGGTTTGGGCAAAATATGATACATCGCCGTTTTTAGTAATTGGCATATTTTCGGTATAAAACGTCGTAATTTGAAACTGAAAATAGGTGCAGAGAGTCAGAATTCGGCTCAAAAATCACACTCAGGAGTCAAATTCCCGACATTTCAGACATTTTGAAAACTGCAGGGGGGTTTGGGCAAAATATGACCCATCGCTGTTGGCATATTTTCGGTATGAAACGTCGTAATTTGAAACTGAAAATAGGTGCAGAGAGTCAGACTTCGGCTCAAAAACCACGCTCAGGAGTCAAATTTCCGACATTTCAGACATTTTGAAAGCTACAAGGGGGTTTGGGAAAAATATGACCCATCGCTGTTTTCAGTAATTGGCATATTTTCGATATAAAAAGTCGTAATTTGAAATTGAAAATAGGTGCAGAGAGTCAGAATTCAGCTCAAAAATGACTCAGGAGTCAAATTTCCGACATTTCAGACATTTTAAAAACTGCAGGGGGGTTTGGGCAAAATATGACCCATCGCAGTTTACATTAATTGGCATATTTTCGGTATGAAACTTCGTAATTTGAAACTGAAAATAGGTGCAGAGAGTCAGAATTCGGCTCAAAAATCACGCTCAGGAGTCAAATTTCCGACATTTTAGACATTTTGAAAACTGCAGGGGGTTTTGGGCAAAATATGACCCATCGCCGTTTTCAGTAATTGGCATATTTTAGGTATGAAACGTCGTAATTTGAAACTAAAAATAGGTGCAGAGAGTCAGAATTCGGCTCAAAAATCACGCTCTGGAGTCAAATTTCCGACATTTCAGACATTTTGAAAACGGCAGGGGGGTTTGGGCAAAATATGACCCATCGCCGTTTACAGTAATTGGCATATTTTTGGTATGAAACGTAGTAATTTGAAACTGAAAATAGGTGCAGAGAGTCAGAATTCGGCACAAAAATCACGCTCAGGAGTCAAATTTCCGACATTTCAGACATTTTAAAAACTGCAGGGGGGTTCGTTCAAAATATGACCCACCGCCGTTTTCAGTAATTAGCATATTTTCGGTATGAAAAGCCGTTATTTGAAACTGAAAATAGATGCAGAGAGTCAGAATTCGACTCAAAAATCACGCTCAGGAGTCAAATTTCCGACATTTCAGACATTTTAAAAATGCAGGGGGGTTCGGGCAAAATATGACCCATCGCTGTTTTCAGTAATTGGCATATTTTAGGTATGAAACTTCGTAATTTGAAACTGAAAATAGGTGCAGAGAGTCAGAATTCGGCTCAAAAATCACGTACAGGAGTCAAATTTTGTACATTTCAGACATTTTGAAAACTGCAGGGGGATTAGGGCAAAATATGATCCATCGCCGTTGTCAGTAATTGGCATATTATCGGTATAAAAAGTCGTAATTTGAAACTGAAAATAGGTGCAAAGAGTCAGAATTCGGATAAAAAATCACGCTCAGGAGTCAAATTTCCAAGATTTCAGACATTTTGAAAACTGCAGGAGGGTTTGGGCAAAATATGACCCATCGCGTTTACAGTAATTGGCATATTTTCGGTATGAAACGTCGTAATTTGAAACTGAAAATAGGTGCAGAGAGTCAGAATTCGGCTCAAAAATCACGTTCAGGAGTCAAATTTCCGACATTTCAGACATTTTGAAAACTGCAGGGGGGTTTGGGCAAAATATGACCCATCGCCGTTTTCAGTAGTTGGCATATTTTCTGTATAAAAAGTCGTAATTTGAAATTGAAAATAGGTGCAGAGAGTCAGAATTCGGATAAAAAATCACGCTCAGGAGTCAAATATCCGACATTTCAGACATTTTGAAAACTGCAGGGGGGTTTGGGCAAAATATGACCCATCGCCGTTTACAGTAATTGGCATATTTTCGGTATGAAACGTCGTAATTTGAAACTGAAAATAGGTGGAGAGAGTCAAAATTCGGCTCAAAAATCACGCACAGGAGTCAAATTTCCGACATTTCAGACATATTGAAAACTGTAGGGGGGTTTGAGCAAAACATGACCCATCGCCGTTTTCAGTAATTGGCATATTTTCGGTATAAAAATTCGTAATTTGAAACTGAAAATAGGTGCAGAGTCAGAATTCGGCTCAAAAATCACGCTCAGGAGTCAAATTTCCGACATTTCAGACATTTTGAAAACTGCAGGTGGTGTTTGGGCAAAATATGACCCATCGCCGTTTACAGTAATTGGCATATTTTCGGTATGAAACGTCGCAATTTGAAACTGAAAATAGGTGCAGAGAGTCAGACTTCGGCTCAAAAATCACGCTCAGGAGTCAAATTTCCGACATTTCAGGGGGCGTTAGTTAGGGTTCATAAAAGTGGTTCTAGTGCAATGAAAATTTATTGACGTGTTACACGTGAAGAGGGCTGCAAGTGGTCCAAGTTTCAGCATCGCAGCCTAAATAGAAAGGGAGAAAAAAAAAAAAAAATTTAACCATTTTTTTACATGTATTAAAGTTGATATAACAAATACAAATATCAACTGATATTATTTCTATGATACGCAGCTATCACAATACTATATAATAAAGGTTGTCTAGTGGCATTATTATCCCAAACCTATTTAGTGCAATAATACAAATTTTCAAAGTTCACCCAAAAAATTATGCAACAAAATGATGTTTATAAATATATATAAAATCAATAAATGATCTTAGGGGAAATATATAACTTGGGTTTTTAGAGGCTCAGACTCTACATATAATTTGCAAGTTCCATGTAAATTGAATAATAAATAAAAAAGTTATTCAACCATATAGTTGCAAATTAGTTACCTGTAAAAAATGAAGGTCAAAGTTCAGCCACCTTTGGCTGAGGTTGATGAACTACCAATTTCAATCAAAATTACCACCCTTGTAGATTGGCATTCCTTCAGTAAGGTGTGTAAGTTCCATGAAGATCGCCTGATAAAAAAAAAAAAAAAAAAATTATTAAAAAAAAAAAAATAAAAAAAAAATAAAAAATAAATAAAAAAAAAGACAGCAGCTTTATATTTACAATTATTTATGATGTAGTATCAAGATATAAAAAATAATACATACTAACCTAATATAATTGGTCTGAAATATGCAACATCTTGCAACATCAAGAGGGAGAACGTCTTGAGTTGCAGGTCTAAGATCTTGAGTGGCAGGTGCCGCAGGTGGTGTGGCAGGTGCCACAGAGGTGTGGCAGGTGCCACAGGAGGTGTGGGTGCCTGGGTGTGAGGCCAGGTAGTGTGTTGTGGGGGCGGGAGGCTGCCCTCTTCACTCAAGAGAATTGTTTTGCCTCAGAGTGGCTTTACGCTCCTTCTTTACTTGGCTAACGCGTAGAGCTCTTGCCTTTAGAGCTTTCTTCTTGTCCGATACCATATCCATTGTGCAGTATATGCAAGAAAATACGATCTGTGCGAGCGCGTCAGGCATACGACCGCCGGCACAGACACTGAGAGGGTTACTGAGCCAGTAATCGGATTATAGCCCCTCCCTCTCACAGAAGACAGTTGCCAGCGAGTGTGTTTATAATTTGTATATGCATAACAAGATATTCTCCACTATATTGCGAAATACTAGACGCTTACAACGTATGACGCATCACCCTACGGCGCACCCGAGCCGCGAGGACCAGATTTCGGACAATTGCGGCTGGAAAATTTACTCTAATTACGTTATTTATTATCATAACATTAAACGGTTTGCACCACGGTGTTGCCAGAACGTTGTAGTATTTTTATAAATTTTTCGTGTTTGGCCGAATTTTTTCGGCCAAACAATAATGAAGCCCCCTTCAGACATTTTGAAAACGGCAGGGGGGTTTGGGCAAAATATGACCCATCGCCGTTTACAGTAATTGGCATATTTTTGGTATGAAACATAGTAATTTGAAACTGAAAATAGGTGCAGAGAGTCAGAATTCGGCACAAAAATCATGCTCAGGAGTCAAATTTCCGACATTTCAGACATTTTAAAAACTGCAGGGGGGTTCGTGCAAAATATGACCCACCGCCGTTTTCAGAAATTAGCATATTTTCGGTATGAAAAGTCGTTATTTGAAACTGAAAATAAATGCAGAGAGTCAGAATTCGGCTCAAAAATCACGCTCAGGAGTCAAATTTCCGACATTTCAGACATTTTGAAAAATGCAGGGGGATTAGGGCAAAATATGACCCATCGCCGTTGTCAGTAATTGGCATATTATCGGTATAAAAAGTCGTAATTTGAAACTGAAAATAGGTGCAGAGAGTCAGAATTCGGACAAAAAATCACGCTCAGGAGTCAAATTTCCAAGATTTCAGACATTTTGAAAACTGCAGGAGGGTTTGGGCAAAATATGACCCATCGCGTTTACAGTAATTGGCATATTTTCGGTATGAAACGTCGTAATTTGAAACTGAAAATAGGTGCAGAGAGTCAGAATTCGGCTCAAAAATCTAGCTCAGTAGTCAAATTTCCGACAATTCAGACATTTTGAAAACTGCAGGGGGGTTTGGGCAAAATATGACCCATCGCCGTTTACATTAATTGGCATATTTTCGGTATGAAACTTCGTAATTTGAAACTGAAAATAGGTGCAGAGAGTCAGAATTCGGCTCAAAAATCACGCTCAAGAGTCAAATTCCCGACATTTCAGATATTTTGAAAACTGCACGAGGGTGTGGGCAAAATATGACCCATCGCTATTTTCAGTAATTGGCATATTTTCGGTATGAAACGTCGTAATTTGAAACTGAAAATAGGTGCAGAGAGTCAGAATTCGGCTCAAAAATCAGGCTCAGGAGTCAAATTTCTGACATTTCAGACATTTTGTAAACTGCAGGGGGGTTTGGGCAAAATATGATACATCGCCGTTTTTAGTAATTGGCATATTTTCGGTATAAAACGTCGTAATTTGAAACTGAAAATAGGTGCAGAGAGTCAGAATTCGGCTCAAAAATCACACTCAGGAGTCAAATTCCCGACATTTCAGACATTTTGAAAACTGCAGGGGGGTTTGGGCAAAATATGACCCATCGCTGTTGGCATATTTTCGGTATGAAACGTCGTAATTTGAAACTGAAAATAGGTGCAGAGAGTCAGACTTCGGCTCAAAAACCACGCTCAGGAGTCAAATTTCCGACATTTCAGACATTTTGAAAGCTACAAGGGGGTTTGGGCAAAATATGACCCATCGCTGTTTTCAGTAATTGGCATATTTTCGATATAAAAAGTCGTAATTTGAAATTGAAAATAGGTGCAGAGAGTCAGAATTCAGCTCAAAAATGACTCAGGAGTCAAATTTCCGACATTTCAGACATTTTAAAAACTGCAGGGGGGTTTGGGCAAAATATGACCCATCGCAGTTTACATTAATTGGCATATTTTCGGTATGAAACTTCGTAATTTGAAACTGAAAATAGGTGCAGAGAGTCAGAATTCGGCTCAAAAATCACGTTCAGGAGTCAAATTTCCGACATTTCAGACATTTTGAAAACTGCAGGGGGGTTTGGGCAAAATATGACCCATCGCCGTGTTCAGCAGTTGGCATATTTTCGGTATAAAAATTCGTAATTTGAAACTGAAAATAGGTGCAGAGAGTCAGAATTCGGCTCAAAAATCACGCTCAGGAGTCAAATTTCCGACATTTCAGACATTTTGAAATCTGCAGGGGGGGTTTGGGCAAAATATGACCCATCGCCGTTTACAGTAATTTGCATATTTTCGGTATGAAACATTGTAATTTGAAACTGAAAATAGGTGCAGAGAGTCAGAATTCGGCTCAAAAATCACGCTCAGGAGTCAAATTTCAGACATTTTATAAACTGCAGGAGGGTTCGTGCAAAATATGACCCATCGCCGTTTTCAGTAATTGGCATATTTTCGGTATGAAAATTCATAATTTGAAACTGAAAACAGTTGCAGGGTGTCAGAATTCGGCTCAAAAATCACGCTCAGGAGTCAAATTTCCGACATTTCAGATATTTTGAAAAATGCAGGAGGGTATGGGCAAAATATGACCCATCGCCGTTTTTAGTAATTGGCATATTTTCGGTATAAAACCTCGTAATTTGAAACTGAAAATAGGTGCAGACAGTCAGAATTCGGCTCAAAAATCACACTCAGGAGTCAAATTTCCGACATTTCAGACATTTTAAAAACTGCAGGGGGGTTTGGGCAAAATATGACCCATCGCCGTTTTCAGTAGTTGGCATATTTTCTGTATAAAAAATCGTAATTTGAAATTGAAAATAGGTGCAGAGAGTCAGAATTCGGATAAAAAATCACGCTCAGGAGTCAAATATCCGACATTTCAGACATTTTGAAAACTGCAGGGGGGTTTTGGCAAAATATGACCCATCGCCGTTTACAGTAATTGGCATATTTTCGGTATGAAACGTCGTAATTTGAAACTGAAAATAGGTGGAGAGAGTCAAAATTCGGCTCAAAAATCACGCACAGGAGTCAAATTTCCGACATTTCAGACATTTTGAAAACTGCAGGGGGCTTTGGGCAAAACATGACCCATCGCCGTTTTCAGTAATTGGCATATTTTCGGTATAAAAATTCGTAATTTGAAACTGAAAATAGGTGCAGAGAGTCAGAATTCGGCTCAAAAATCACGCTCAAGAGTCAAATTTCCGACATTTCAGACATTTTGAAAACTGCAGGTGGGGTTTGGGCAAAATATGACCCATCGCCGTTTACAGTAATTGGCATATTTTCGGTATGAAACGTCGCAATTTGAAACTGAAAATAGGTGCAGAGAGTCAGAATTCGGCTCAAAAATCACGCTCAGGAGTCAAATTTCCGACATTTCAGACATTTTGAAAACTGCAGGGGGGTTTGGGCAAAATATGACCCATCGCCGTTTTCAGTAATTGGCATATTTTAGGTATGAAACGTCGTAATTTGAAACTAAAAATAGGTGCAGAGAGTCAGAATTCGGCTCAAAAATCACGCTCAGGAGTCAAATTTCCGACATTTCAGACATTTTGAAAACGGCAGGGGGGTTTGGGCAAAATATGACCCATCGCCGTTTACAGTAATTGGCATATTTTTGGTATGAAACATAGTAATTTGAAACTGAAAATAATTGCAGAGAGTCAGAATTCGGCTCAAAAATCACGCTTAGGAGTCAAATTTCCGACATTTCAGACATTTTAAAAACTGCAGGGGGGTTCGTGCAAAATATGACCCACCGCCATTTTCAATAATTAGCATATTTTCGGTATGAAAAGTCGTTATTTGAAACTGAAAATAGATGCAGAGAGTCAGAATTCGGCTCAAAAATCACGCTCAGGAGTCAAATTTCCGACATTTCAGACATTTTAAAAATGCATGGGGGTTCGGGCAAAATATGACCCATCGGCGTTTTCAGTAATTGGCATATTTTGGTATGAAACGTCGTAATTTGAAACTGAAAATAGGTGCAGAGAGTCAGAATTCGGCTCAAAAATCACGTTCAGGAGTCAAATTTCCGACATTTCAGACATTTTGAAAACTGCAGGGGGGTTTGGGCAAAATATGACCCATCACCGTTTTCAGCAGTTGGCATATTTTCGGTATAAAAATTCGTAATTTGAAACTGAAAATAGGTGCAGAGAGTCAGAATTCGGCTCAAAAATCACGCTCAGGAGTCAAATTTCCGACATTTCAGACATTTTGAAAACTGCAGGGGGGGTTTGGGCAAAATATGACCCATCGCCGTTTACAGTAATTTGCATATTTTCGGTATGAAACATTGTAATTTGAAACTGAAAATAGGTGCAGAGAGTCAGAATTCGGCTCAAAAATCACGCTCAGGAGTCAAATTTCCGACATTTCAGACATTTTATAAACTGCAGCGGGGTTCGTGCAAAATATGACCCATCGCCGTTTTCAGTAATTGGCATATTTTCGGTATGAAAATTCATAATTTGAAACTGAAAACAGTTGCAGAGTGTCAGAATTCGGCTCAAAAATCACGCTCAGGAGTCAAATTTCCGACATTTCAGACATTTTGAAAAATGCAGGAGGGTATGGGCAAAATATGACCCATCGCCGTTTTTAGTAATTGGCATATTTTCGGTATAAAACGTCGTAATTTGAAACTGAAAATAGGTGCAGAGAGTCAGAATTCGGCTCAAAAATCACACTCAGAAGTCAAATTCCCGACATTTCAGACATTTTAAAAACTGCAGGGGGGTTTGGGCAAAATATGACCCATCGCCGTTGGCATATTTTCGGTATGAAACGTCGTAATTTGAAACTGAAAATAGGTGCAGAGAGTCAGAATTCGGCTAAAAACCACGCTCAGGAGTCAAATTTCCGACATTTCAGACATTTTGAAAACTGCAGGGGGGTTTGGGCAAAATATGACCCATCGCCGTTTTCAGTAATTGGCATATTTTCGATATAAAAAGTCGTAATTTGAAACTGAAAATAGGTGCAGAGAGTCAGAATTCAGCTCAAAAATCACTCAGGAGTCAAATTTCCGACATTTCAGACATTTTAAAAACTCCAGGGCGGTTTTGGCAAAATATGACCCATCGCCGTTTTTAGTAATTGGCATATTTTCGGTATAAAAAGTCGTAATTTGAAACTGAAAATAGGTGCAGAGAGTCAGAATTCGGCTCAAAAATCACGCTCAGGAGTCAAATTTCCGACATTTCAGACATTTTATAAACTGCAGGGGGGTTCGTGCAAAATATGACCCATCGCCGTTTTCAGTAATTGGCATATTTTCGGTATGAAAATTCATAATTTGAAACTGAAAACCGTTGCAGAGTGTCAGAATTCGGCTCAAAAATCACGCTCAGGAGTCAAATTTCCGACATTTCAGACATTTTGAAAACTGCAGGGGGGTTTGGGCAAAATATGACCCATCGCCGTTGGCATATTTTCGGTATGAAACGTCTTAATTTGAAACTGAAAATAGGTGCAGAGAGTCAGACTTCGGCTCAAAAACCACGCTCAGGAGTCAAATTTCCGACATTTCAGACATTTTGAAAACTACAAGGGGGTTTGGGCAAAATATGACCCATCGCTGTTTTCAGTAATTGGCATATTTTCGATATAAAAAGTCGTAATTTGAAATTGAAAATAGGTGCAGAGAGTCAGAATTCAGCTCAAAAATCACTCAGGAGTCAAATTTCCGACATTTCAGACATTTTAACAACTGCAGGGGGGTTTGGGCAAAATATGACCCATCGCAGTTTACATTAATTGGCATATTTTCGGTATGAAACTTCGTAATTTGAAACTGAAAATAGGTGCAGAGAGTCAGAATTCGGCTCAAAAATCACGTTCAGGAGTCAAATTTCAGACATTTTGAAAACTGCAGGGGGGTTTGGGCAAAATATGACCCATCGCCGTTTTCAGCAGTTGGCATATTTTCGGTATAAAAATTCGTAATTTGAAACTGAAAATAGGTGCAGAGAGTCAGAATTCGGCTCAAAAATCACGCTCAGGAGTCAAATTTCCGACATTTCAGACATTTTGAAAACTGCAGGGGGGGGTTTGGGCAAAATATGACCCATCGCCGTTTACAGTAATTGGCATATTTTCAGTATAAAACGTCGTAATTTGAAACTGAAAATAGGTGCAGAGAGTCAGAATTCGGCTCAAAAATCACACTCAGGAGTCAAATTTCCGACATTTCAGACATTTTAAAAACTGCAGGGGGGTTTGGGCAAAATATGACCCATCGCCGTTGGCATATTTTCGGTATGAAACGTCGTAATTTGAAACTGAAAATAGGTGCAGAGAGTCAGAATTCAGCTCAAAAATCACTCAGGAGTCAAATTTCCGACATTTCAGACATTTTAAAAACTCCAGGGCGGTTTTGGCAAAATATGACCCATCGCCGTTTTTAGTAATTGGCATATTTTCGGTATAAAAAGTCGTAATTTGAAACTGAAAATAGGTGCAGAGAGTCAGAATTCGGATAAAAAATCACGCTCAGGAGTCAAATTTCCGACATTTCAGACATTTTGAAAACTGCAGGAGGGTTTGTGCAAAATATGACCCATCGCCGTTTACAGTAATTGGCATATTTTCGGTATGAAACGTCGTAATTTGAAACTGAAAATAGGTGCAGAGAGTCAGAATTCGGCTCAAAAATCACGCTCAATAGACAAATTTCCAACATTTCAGACATTTTGAAAACTGCAGGGGGGTTTGGGCAAAATATGACCCATCGCCGTTTTCAGTAGTTGGCATATTTTCTGTATAAAAAGTCGTAATTTGAAATTGAAAATAGGTGCAGAGAGTCAGAATTCGGATACAAAATCACGCTCAGGAGTCAAATATCCGACATTTCAGACATTTTGAAAACTGCAGGGGGGTTTGGGCAAAATATGACCCATCGCCGTTTACAGTAATTGGCATATTTTCGGTGTGAAACGTCGTAATTTGAAACTGAAAATAGGTGGAGAGAGTCAAAATTCGGCTCAAAAATCACGCACAGGAGTCAAATTTCCGACATTTCAGACATTTTGAAAACTGCAGGGGGCTTTGGGCAAAACATGACCCATCGCCGTTTTCAGTAATTGACATATTTTCGGTATAAAAATTCGTAATTTGAAACTGAAAATAGGTGCAGAGAGTCAGAATTCGGCTCAAAAATCACGCTCAGGAGTCAAATTTCCGACATTTCAGACATTTTGAAAACTGCAGGGGGGGTTTGGGCAAAATATGACCCATTGCCGTTTACAGTAATTGGCATATTTTCGGTATGAAACGTCGCAATTTGAAACTGAAAATAGGTGCAGAGAGTCAGAATTCGGCTCAAAAATTACGCTCAGGAGTCAAATTTCTGACATTTCAGACATTTTGAAAACTGCAGGGGGGTTTGGGCAAAATATGACCCATCGCCGTTTTCAGTAATTGGCATATTTTAGGTATGAAACATCGTAATTTGAAACTAAAAATAGGTGCAGAGAGTCAGAATTCGGCTCAAAAATCACGCTCAGGAGTCAAATTTCCGACATTTCAGACATTTTGAAAACGGCAGGGGGGTTTGGGCAAAATATGACCCATCGCCGTTTACAGTAATTGGCATATTTTTGGTATGAAACATAGTAATTTGAAACTGAAAATAATTACAGAGAGTCAGAATTCGGCTCAAAAATCACGCTTAGGAGTCAAATTTCCGACATTTCAGACATTTTAAAAACTGCAGGGGGGTTCATGCAAAATATGACCCACCGCCATTTTCAATAATTAGCATATTTTCGGTATGAAAAGTCGTTATTTGAAACTGAAAAAAGATGCAGAGAGTCAGAATTCGGCTCAAAAATCACGCTCAGGAGTCAAATTTCCGACATTTCAGACATTTTAAAAATGCATGGGGGTTCGGGCAAAATATGACCCATCGCCGTTTTCAGTAATTGGCATATTTTAGGTATGAAACGTCGTAATTTGAAACTGAAAATAGGTGCAGAGAGTCAGAATTCGGCTCAAAAATCACGTTCAGGAGTCAAATTTCCGACATTTCAGACATTTTGAAAACGGCAGGGGGGTTTGGGCAAAATATGACCCATCGCCGTTTTCAGCAGTTGGCATATTTTCGGTATAAAAATTCGTAATTTGAAACTGAAAATAGGTGCAGAGAGTCAGAATTCGGCTCAAAAATCACGCTCAGGAGTCAAATTTCCGACATTTCAGACATATTGAAAACTGCAGGGGGGGTTTGGGCAAAATATGACCCATCGCCGTTTACAGTAATTTGCATATTTTCGGTATGAAACATTGTAATTTGAAACTGAAAATAGGTGCAGAGTGTCAGAATTCGGCTCAAAAATCACGCTCAGGAGTCAAATTTCCGACATTTCAGACATTTTATAAACTGCAGGGGGGTTCGTGCAAAATATGACCCATCGCCGTTTTCAGTAATTGGCATATTTTCGGTATGAAAATTCATAATTTGAAACTGAAAACAGTTGCAGAGTGTCAGAATTCGGCTCAAAAATCACGCTCAGGAGTCAAATTTCCGACATTTCCGACATTTTGAAAAATGCAGGAGGGTATGGGCAAAATATGACCCATCGCCGCTTTTAGTAATTGGCATATTTTCGGTATAAAACGTCGTAATTTGAAACTGAAAATAGGTGCAGAGAGTCAGAATTCGGCTCAAAAATCACACTCAGGAGTCAAATTCCCGACATTTCAGACATTTTAAAAACTGCAGGGGGGTTTGGGCAAAATATGACCCATCGCCGTTGGCATATTTTCGGTATGAAACGTCGTAATTTGAAACTGAAAATAGGTGCAGAGAGTCAGAATTCGGCTAAAAACCACGCTCAGGAGTCAAATTTCCGACATTTCAGACATTTTGAAAACTGCAGGGGGGTTTGGGCAAAATATGACCCATCGCTGTTTTCAGTAATTGGCATATTTTCGATATAAAAAGTCGTAATTTGAAATTGAAAATAGGTGCAGAGAGTCAGAATTCAGCTCAAAAATCACTCAGGAGTCAAATTTCCGACATTTCAGACATTTTAAAAACTCCAGGGCGGTTTTGGCAAAATATGACCCATCGCCATTTTTAGTAATTGGCATATTTTCGGTATAAAAAGTCGTAATTTGAAACTGAAAATAGGTGCAGAGAGTCAGAATTCGGATAAAAAATCACGCTCAGAAGTCAAATTTCCGACATTTCAGACATTTTGAAAACTGCAGGAGGGTTTGTGCAAAATATGACCCATCGCCGTTTACAGTAATTGGCATATTTTCGGTATGAAACGTCGTAATTTGAAACTGAAAATAGGTGCAGAGAGTCAGAATTCGGCTCAAAAATCACGCTCAATAGACAAATTTCCGACATTTCAGACATTTTGAAAACTGCAGGAGGGTTTGGGCAAAATATGACCCATCGCCGTTTACATTAATTGGCATATTTTCGGTATGAAACTTCGTAATTTGAAACTGAAAATATGTGCAGAGAGTCAGAATTCGGCTCAAAAATCACGTTCAGGAGTCAAATTTCTGACATTTCAGACATTTTGAAAACTGCAGGGGGGTTTGGGCAAAATATGACCCATCGCCGTTTTCAGTAGTTGGCATATTTTCTGTATAAAAAGTCGTAATTTGAAATTGAAAATAGGTGCAGAGAGTCAGAATTCGGATAAAAAATCACGCTCAGGAGGCAAATATCCGACATTTCAGACATTTTAAAAACTGCAGGGGGGTTTGGGCAAAATATGACCCATCGCCGTTTACAGTAATTGGCATATTTTCGGTATGAAACGTCGTAATTTGAAACTGAAAATAGGTGGAGAGAGTCAAAATTCGGCTCAAAAATCACGCACAGGAGTCAAATTTCCGACATTTCAGACATTTTGAAAACTGCAGGGGGCTTTGGGCAAAACATGACCCATCGCCGTTTTCAGTAATTGGCATATTTTCGGTATAAAAATTCGTAATTTGAAACTGAAAATAGGTGCAGAGAGTCAGAATTCGGCTCAAAAATCACGCTCAGGAGTCAAATTTCCGACATTTCAGACATTTTGAAAACTGCAGGGGGGGGTTTGGGCAAAATATGACCCATCGCCGTTTACAGTAATTGGCATATTTTCAGTATAAAACGTCGTAATTTGAAACTGAAAATAGGTGCAGAGAGTCAGAATTCGGCTCAAAAATCACACTCAGGAGTCAAATTTCCGACATTTCAGACATTTTAAAAACTGCAGGGGGGTTTGGGCAAAATATGACCCATCGCCGTTGGCATATTTTCGGTATGAAACGTCGTAATTTGAAACTGAAAATAGGTGCAGAGAGTCAGAATTCGGCTAAAAACCAAGCTCAGGAGTCAAATTTCCGACATTTCAGACATTTTGAAAACTGCAGGGGGGTTTGGGCAAAATATGACCCATCGCCGTTTTCAGTAATTGGCATATTTTCGATATAAAAAGTCGTAATTTGAAATTGAAAATAGGTGCAGAGAGTCAGAATTCAGCTCAAAAATCACTCAGGAGTCAAATTTCCGACATTTCAGACATTTTAAAAACTCCAGGGCGGTTTTGGCAAAATATGACCCATCGCCGTTTTTAGTAATTGGCATATTTTCGGTATAAAAAGTCGTAATTTGAAACTGAAAATAGGTGCAGAGAGTCAGAATTCGGATAAAAAATCACGCTCAGGAGTCAAATTTCCGACATTTCAGACATTTTGAAAACTGCAGGAGGGTTTGTGCAAAATATGACCCATCGCCGTTTACAGTAATTGGCATATTTTCGGTATGAAACGTCGTAATTTGAAACTGAAAATAGGTGCAGAGAGTCAGAATTCGGCTCAAAAATCACGCGCAATAGACAAATTTCCAACATTTCAGACATTTTGAAAACTGCAGGGGGGTTTGGGCAAAATATGACCCATCGCCGTTTTCAGTAGTTGGCATATTTTCTGTATAAAAAGTCGTAATTTGAAATTGAAAATAGGTGCAGAGAGTCAGAATTCGGATAAAAAATCACGCTCAGGAGTCAAATATCCGACATTTCAGACATTTTGAAAACTGCAGGGGGGTTTGGGCAAAATATGACCCATCGCCGTTTACAGTAATTGGCATATTTTCGGTGTGAAACGTCGTAATTTGAAACTGAAAATAGGTGGAGAGAGTCAAAATTCGGCTCAAAAATCACGCACAGGAGTCAAATTTCAGACATTTCAGACATTTTGAAAACTGCAGGGGGCTTTGGGCAAAACATGACCCATCGCCGTTTTCAGTAATTGGCATATTTTCGGTATAAAAATTCGTAATTTGAAACTGAAAATAGGTGCAGAGAGTCAGAATTCGGCTCAAAAATCACGCTCAGGAGTCAAATTTCCGACATTTCAGACATTTTGAAAACTGCAGGGGGGGTTTGGGCAAAATATGACCCATCGCCGTTTACAGTAATTGGCATATTTTCGGTATGAAACGTCGCAATTTGAAACTGAAAATAGGTGCAGAGAGTCAGAATTCGGCTCAAAAATTACGCTCAGGAGTCAAATTTCTGACATTTCAGACATTTTGAAAACTGCAGGGGGGTTTGGGCAAAATATGACCCATCGCCGTTTTCAGTAATTGGCATATTTTAGGTATGAAACATCGTAATTTGAAACTAAAAATAGGTGCAGAGAGTCAGAATTCGGCTCAAAAATCACGCTCAGGAGTCAAATTTCCGACATTTCAGACATTTTGAAAACGGCAGGGGGGTTTGGGCAAAATATGACCCATCGCCGTTTACAGTAATTGGCTTATTTTTGGTATGAAACATAGTAATTTGAAACTGAAAATAATTGCAGAGAGTCAGAATTCGGCTCAAAAATCACGCTTAGGAGTCAAATTTCCGACATTTCAGACATTTTAAAAACTGCAGGGGGGTTCATGCAAAATATGACCCACCGCCATTTTCAATAATTAGCATATTTTCGGTATGAAAAGTCGTTATTTGAAACTGAAAAAAGATGCAGAGAGTCAGAATTCGGCTCAAAAATCACGCTCAGGAGTCAAATTTCCGACATTTCAGACATTTTAAAAATGCATGGGGGTTCGGGCAAAATATGACCCATCGCCTATTTCAGTAATTGGCATATTTTAGGTATGAAACGTCGTAATTTGAAACTGAAAATAGGTGCAGAGAGTCAGAATTCGGCTCAAAAATCACGTTCAGGAGTCAAATTTCCGACATTTCAGACATTTTGAAAACTGCAGGGGGGTTTGGGCAAAATATGACCCATCGCCGTTTTCAGCAGTTGGCATATTTTCGGTATAAAAATTCGTAATTTGAAACTGAAAATAGGTGCAGAGAGTCAGAATTCGGCTCAAAAATCACGCTCAGGAGTCAAATTTCCGACATTTCAGACATTTTGAAAACTGCAGGGGGGGTTTGGGCAAAATATGACCCATCGCCGTTTACAGTAATTTGCATATTTTCGGTATGAAACATTGTAATTTGAAACTGAAAATAGGTGCAGAGTGTCAGAATTCGGCTCAAAAATCACGCTCAGGAGTCAAATTTCCGACATTTCAGACATTTTATAAACTGCAGGGGGGTTCGTGCAAAATATGACCCATCGCCGTTTTCAGTAATTGGCATATTTTCGGTATGAAAATTCATAATTTGAAACTGAAAACAGTTGCAGAGTGTCAGAATTCGGCTCAAAAATCACGCTCAGGAGTCAAATTTCCGACATTTCAGACATTTTGAAAAATGCAGGAGGGTATGGGCAAAATATGACCCATCGCCGCTTTTAGTAATTGGCATATTTTCGGTATAAAACGTCGTAATTTGAAACTGAAAATAGGTGCAGAGAGTCAGAATTCGGCTCAAAAATCACACTCAGGAGTCAAATTCCCGACATTTCAGACGTTTTAAAAACTGCAGGGGGGTTTGGGCAAAATATGACCCATCGCCGTTGGCATATTTTCGGTATGAAACGTCGTAATTTGAAACTGAAAATAGGTGCAGAGAGTCAGAATTCGGCTAAAAACCACGCTCAGGAGTCAAATTTCCGACATTTCAGACATTTTGAAAACTGCAGGGGGGTTTGGGCAAAATATGACCCATCGCTGTTTTCAGTAATTGGCATATTTTCGATATAAAAAGTCGTAATTTGAAATTGAAAATAGGTGCAGAGAGTCAGAATTCAGCTCAAAAATCACTCAGGAGTCAAATTTCCGACATTTCAGACATTTTAAAAACTCCAGGGCGGTTTTGGCAAAATATGACCCATCGCCATTTTTAGTAATTGGCATATTTTCGGTATAAAAAGTCGTAATTTGAAACTGAAAATAGGTGCAGAGAGTCAGAATTCGGATAAAAAATCACGCTCAATAGACAAATTTCCGACATTTCAGACATTTTGAAAACTGCAGGGGGGTTTGGGCAAAATATGACCCATCGCCGTTTACATTAATTGGCATATTTTCGGTATGAAACTTCGTAATTTGAAACTGAAAATAGGTGCAGAGAGTCAGAATTCGGCTCAAAAATCACGTTCAGGAGTCAAATTTCTGACATTTCAGACATTTTGAAAACTGCAGGGGGGTTTGGGCAAAATATGACCCATCGCCGTTTTCAGTAGTTGGCATATTTTCTGTATAAAAAGTCGTAATTTGAAATTGAAAATAGGTGCAGAGAGTCAGAATTCGGATAAAAAATCACGCTCAGGAGTCAAATATCCGACATTTCAGACATTTTGAAAACTGCAGGGGGGTTTGGGCAAAATATGACCCATCGCCGTTTACAGTAATTGGCATATTTTCGGTGTGAAACGTCGTAATTTGAAACTGAAAATAGGTGGAGAGAGTCAAAATTCGGCTCAAAAATCACGCACAGGAGTCAAATTTCCGACATTTCAGACATTTTGAAAACTGCAGGGGGCTTTGGGCAAAACATGACCCATCGCCGTTTTCAGTAATTGGCATATTTTCGGTATAAAAATTCGTAATTTGAAACTGAAAATAGGTGCAGAGAGTCAGAATTCGGCTCAAAAATCACGCTCAGGAGTCAAATTTCCGACATTTCAGACATTTTGAAAACTGCAGGGGGGGTTTGGGCAAAATATGACCCATCGCCGTTTACAGTAATTGGCATATTTTCGGTATGAAACGTCGCAATTTGAAACTGAAAATAGGTGCAGAGAGTCAGAATTCGGCTCAAAAATTACGCTCAGGAGTCAAATTTCTGACATTTCAGACATTTTGAAAACTGCAGGGGGGTTTGGGCAAAATATGACCCATCGCCGTTTTCAGTAATTGGCATATTTTAGGTATGAAACATCGTAATTTGAAACTAAAAATAGGTGCAGAGAGTCAGAATTCGGCTCAAAAATCACGTTCAGGAGTCAAATTTCCGACATTTCAGACATTTTGAAAACGGCAGGGGGGTTTGGGCAAAATATGACCCATCGCCGTTTACAGTAATTGGCATATTTTTGGTATGAAACATAGTAATTTGAAACTGAAAATAATTGCAGAGAGTCAGAATTCGGCTCAAAAATCACGCTTAGAAGTCAAATTTCCGACATTTCAGACATTTTAAAAACTGCAGGGGGGTTCATGCAAAATATGACCCACCGCCATTTTCAATAATTAGCATATTTTCGGTATGAAAAGTCGTTATTTGAAACTGAAAAAAGATGCAGAGAGTCAGAATTCGGCTCAAAAATCACGCTCAGGAGTCAAATTTCCGACATTTCAGACATTTTAAAAATGCATGGGGGTTCGGGCAAAATATGACCCATCGCCGTTTTCAGTAATTGGCATATTTTAGGTATGAAACGTCGTAATTTGAAACTGAAAATAGGTGCAGAGAGTCAGAATTCGGCTCAAAAATCACGTTCAGGAGTCAAATTTCCGACATTTCAGACATTTTGAAAACTGCAGGGGGGTTTGGGCAAAATATGACCCATCGCCGTTTTCAGCAGTTGGCATATTTTCGGTATAAAAATTCGTAATTTGAAACTGAAAATAGGTGCAGAGAGTCAGAATTCGGCTCAAAAATCACGCTCAGGAGTCAAATTTCCGACATTTCAGACATTTTGAAAACTGCAGGGGGGGTTTGGGCAAAATATGACCCATCGCCGTTTACAGTAATTTGCATATTTTCGGTATGAAACATTGTAATTTGAAACTGAAAATAGGTGCAGAGTGTCAGAATTCGGCTCAAAAATCACGCTCAGGAGTCAAATTTCCGACATTTCAGACATTTTATAAACTGCAGGGGGGTTCGTGCAAAATATGACCCATCGCCGTTTTCAGTAATTGGCATATTTTCGGTATGAAAATTCATAATTTGAAACTGAAAACAGTTGCAGAGTGTCAGAATTCGGCTCAAAAATCACGCTCAGGAGTCAAATTTCCGACATTTCAGACATTTTGAAAAATGCAGGAGGGTATGGGCAAAATATGACCCATCGCCGCTTTTAGTAATTGGCATATTTTCGGTATAAAACGTCGTAATTTGAAACTGAAAATAGGTGCAGAGAGTCAGAATTCGGCTCAAAAATCACACTCAGGAGTCAAATTCCCGACATTTCAGACATTTTAAAAACTGCAGGGGGGTTTGGGCAAAATATGACCCATCGCCGTTGGCATATTTTCGGTATGAAACGTCGTAATTTGAAACTGAAAATAGGTGCAGAGAGTCAGAATTCGGCTAAAAACCACGCTCAGGAGTCAAATTTCCGACATTTCAGACATTTTGAAAACTGCAGGGGGGTTTGGGCAAAATATGACCCATCGCTGTTTTCAGTAATTGGCATATTTTCGATATAAAAAGTCGTAATTTGAAATTGAAAATAGGTGCAGAGAGTCAGAATTCAGCTCAAAAATCACTCAGGAGTCAAATTTCCGACATTTCAGACATTTTAAAAACTCCAGGGCGGTTTTGGCAAAATATGACCCATCGCCATTTTTAGTAATTGGCATATTTTCGGTATAAAAAGTCGTAATTTGAAACTGAAAATAGGTGCAGAGAGTCAGAATTCGGATAAAAAATCACGCTCAGGAGTCAAATTTCCGACATTTCAGACATTTTGAAAACTGCAGGAGGGTTTGTGCAAAATATGACCCATCGCCGTTTACAGTAATTGGCATATTTTCGGTATGAAACGTCGTAATTTGGAACTGAAAATAGGTGCAGAAAGTCAGAATTCGGCTCAAAAATCACGCTCAATAGACAAATTTCCGACATTTCAGACATTTTGAAAACTGCAGGGGGGTTTGGGCAAAATATGACCCATCGCCGTTTACATTAATTGGCATATTTTCGGTATGAAACTTCGTAATTTGAAACTGAAAATAGGTGCAGAGAGTCAGAATTCGGCTCAAAAATCACGTTCAGGAGTCAAATTTCTGACATTTCAGACATTTTGAAAACTGCAGGGGGGTTTGGGCAAAATATGACCCATCGCCGTTTTCAGTAGTTGGCATATTTTCTGTATAAAAAGTCGTAATTTGAAATTGAAAATAGGTGCAGAGAGTCAGAATTCGGATAAAAAATCACGCTCAGGAGTCAAATATCCGACATTTCAGACATTTTAAAAACTGCAGGGGGGTTTGGGCAAAATATGACCCATCGCCGTTTACAGTAATTGGCATATTTTCGGTATGAAACGTCGTAATTTGAAACTGAAAATAGGTGGAGAGAGTCAAAATTCGGCTCAAAAATCACGCACAGGAGTCAAATTTCCGACATTTCAGACATTTTGAAAACTGCAGGGGGCTTTGGGCAAAACATGACCCATCGCCGTTTTCAGTAATTGGCATATTTTCGGTATAAAAATTCGTAATTTGAAACTGAAAATAGGTGCAGAGAGTCAGAATTCGGCTCAAAAATCACGCTCAGGAGTCAAATTTCCGACATTTCAGACATTTTGAAAACTGCAGGGGGGGTTTGGGCAAAATATGACCCATCGCCGTTTACAGTAATTGGCATATTTTCGGTATGAAACGTCGCAATTTGAAACTGAAAATAGGTGCAGAGAGTCAGAATTCGGCTCAAAAATCACGCTCAGGAGTCAAATTTCCGACATTTCAGACATTTTGAAAACTGCAGGGGGGTTTGGGCCAAATATGACCCATCGCCGTTTTCAGTAATTGGCATATTTTAGGTATGAAACGTCGTAATTTGAAACTAAAAATAGGTGCAGAGAGTCAGAATTCGGCTCAAAAATCACGCTCTGGAGTCAAATTTCCGACATTTCAGACATTTTGAAAACGGCAGGGGGGTTTGGGCAAAATATGACCCATCGCCGTTTACAGTAATTGGCATATTTTTGGTATGAAACATAGTAATTTGAAACTGAAAATAATTGCAGAGAGTCAAAATTCGGCTCAAAAATCACGCTTATGAGTCAAATTTCCGACATTTCAGACATTTTAAAAACTGCAGGGGGGTTCGTGCAAAATATGACCCACCGCCATTTTCAATAATTAGCATATTTTCGGTATGAAAAGTCGTTATTTGAAACTGAAAATAGATGCAGAGAGTCAGAATTCGGCTCAAAAATCACGCTCAGGAGTCAAATTTCCGACATTTCAGACATTTTAAAAATGCAGGGGGTTTCGGGCAAAATATGACCCATCGCTGTTTTCAGTAATTGGCATATTTTAGGTATGAAACGTCGTAATTTGAAACTGAAAATAGGTGCAGAGAGTCAGAATTCGGCTCAAAAATCACGTTCAGGAGTCAAATTTCCGACATTTCAGACATTTTGAAAACTGCAGGGGGGTTTGGGCAAAATATGACCCATCGCCGTTTTCAGCAGTTGGCATATTTTCGGTATAAAAATTCGTAATTTGAAACTGAAAATAGGTGCAGAGAGTCAGAATTCGTCTCAAAAATCATACTCAGGAGTCAAATTTCCGACATTTCAGACATTTTGAAAACTGCAGGGTGGGTTTGGGCAAAATATGACCCATCGCCGTTTACAGTAATTTGCATATTTTCGGTATGAAACATTGTATTTTGAAACTGAAAATAGGTGCAGAGAGTCAGAATTCGGCTCAAAAATCACGCTCAGGAGTCAAATTTCCGACATTTCAGACATTTTATAAACTGCAGGGGGGTTCGTGCAAAATATGACCCATCGCCGTTTTCAGTAATTGGCATATTTTCGGTATGAAAATTCATAATTTGAAACTGAAACAGTTGCAGAGTGTCAGAATTCGGCTCAAAAATCACGCTCAGGAGTCAAATTTTCGACATTTCAGACATTTTGAAAAATGCAGGAGGGTATGGGCAAAATATGACCCATCGCCGTTTTTAGTAATTGGCATATTTTCGGTATAAAACGTCGTAATTTGAAACTGAAAATAGGTGCAGAGAGTCAGAATTCGGCTCAAAAATCACACTCAGGAGTCAAATTCCCGACATTTCAGACATTTTAAAAACTGCAGGGGGGTTTGGGCAAAATATGACCCATCGCCGTTGGCATATTTTCGGTATGAAACGTCGTAATTTGAAACTGAAAATAGGTGCAGAGAGTCAGAATTCGGCTAAAAACCACGCTCAGGAGTCAAATTTCCGACATTTCAGACATTTTGAAAACTGCAGGGGGGTTTGGGCAAAATATGACCCATCGCCGTTTTCAGTAATTGGCATATTTTCGATATAAAAAGTCGTAATTTGAAATTGAAATTAGGTGCAGAGAGTCAAAATTCAGCTCAAAAATCACTCAGGAGTCAAATTTCCGACATTTCAGACATTTTAAAAACTCCAGGGCGGTTTTGGCAAAATATGACCCATCGCCGTTTTTAGTAATTGGCATATTTTCGGTATAAAAAGTCGTAATTTGAAACTGAAAATAGGTGCAGAGAGTCAGAATTCGGCTCAAAAATCACGCTCAGGAGTCAAATTTCCGATATTTCAGACATTTTATAAACTGCAGGGGGGTTCGTGCAAAATATGACCCATCGCTGTTTTCAGTAATTGGCATATTTTCGGTATGAAAATTCATAATTTGAAACTGAAAACAGTTGCAGAGTGTCAGAATTCGGCTCAAAAATCACGCTCAGGAGTCAAATTTTCGACATTTCAGACATTTTGAAAAATGCAGGAGGGTATGGGCAAAATATGACCCATCGCCGTTTTTAGTAATTGGCATATTTTCGGTATAAAACGTCGTAATTTGAAACTGAAAATAGGTGCAGAGAGTCAGAATTCGGCTCAAAAATCACACTCAGGAGTCAAATTCCCGACATTTCAGACATTTTAAAAACTGCAGGGGGGTTTGGGCAAAATATGACCCGTCGCCGTTGGCATATTTTCGGTATGAAACGTCGTAATTTGAAACTGAAAATAGGTGCAGAGAGTCAGAATTCGGCTAAAAACCACGCTCAGGAGTCAAATTTCCGACATTTCAGACATTTTGAAAACTGCAGGGGGGTTTGGGCAAAATATGACCCATCGCCGTTTTCAGTAATTGGCATATTTTCGATATAAAAAGTCGTAATTTGAAATTGAAAATAGGTGCAGAGAGTCAGAATTCAGCTCAAAAATCACTCAGGAGTCAAATTTCCGACATTTCAGACATTTTAAAAACTCCAGGGCGGTTTTGGCAAAATATGACCCATCGCCGTTTTTAGTAATTGGCATATTTTCGGTATAAAAAGTCGTAATTTGAAACTGAAAATAGGTGCAGAGAGTCAGAATTCGGCTCAAAAATCACGCTCAGGAGTCAAATTTCCGATATTTCAGACATTTTATAAACTGCAGGGGGGTTCGTGCAAAATATGACCCATCGCTGTTTTCAGTAATTGGCATATTTTCGGTATGAAAATTCATAATTTGAAACTGAAAACAGTTGCAGAGTGTCAGAATTCGGCTCAAAAATCACGCTCAGGAGTCAAATTTTCGACATTTCAGACATTTTGAAAAATGCAGGAGGGTATGGGCAAAATATGACCCATCGCCGTTTTTAGTAATTGGCATATTTTCGGTATAAAACGTCGTAATTTGAAACTGAAAATAGGTGCAGAGAGTCAGAATTCGGCTCAAAAATCACACTCAGGAGTCAAATTCCCGACATTTCAGACATTTTAAAAACTGCAGGGGGGTTTGGGCAAAATATGACCCATCGCCGTTGGCATATTTTCGGTATGAAACGTCGTAATTTGAAACTGAAAATAGGTGCAGAGAGACAGAATTCGGCTAAAACCCACGCTCAGGAGTCAAATTTCCGACATTTCAGACATTTTGAAAACTGCAGGGGGGTTTGGGCAAAATATGACCCATCGCCGTTTTCAGTAATTGGCATATTTTCGATATAAAAAGTCGTAATTTGAAATTGAAAATAGGTGCAGAGAGTCAGAATTCAGCTCAAAAATCACTCAGGAGTCAAATTTCCGACATTTCAGACATTTTGAAAACTGCAGGGGGGGTTTGGGCAAAATATGACCCATCGCCGTTTACAGTAATTGGCATATTTTCGGTATGAAACGTCGCAATTTGAAACTGAAAATAGGTGCAGAGAGTCAGAATTCGGCTCAAAAATCACGCTCAGGAGTCAAATTTCCGACATTTCAGACATTTTGAAAACTGCAGGGGGGTTTGGGCCAAATATGACCCATCGCCGTTTTCAGTAATTGGCATATTTTAGGTATGAAACGTCGTAATTTGAAACTAAAAATAGGTGCAGAGAGTCAGAATTCGGCTCAAAAATCACGCTCTGGAGTCAAATTTCCGACATTTCAGACATTTTGAAAACGGCAGGGGGGTTTGGGCAAAATATGACCCATCGCCGTTTACAGTAATTGGCATATTTTTGGTATGAAACATAGTAATTTGAAACTGAAAATAATTGCAGAGAGTCAGAATTCGGCTCAAAAATCACGCTTATGAGTCAAATTTCCGACATTTCAGACATTTTAAAAACTGCAGGGGGGTTCGTGCAAAATATGACCCACCGCCATTTTCAATAATTAGCATATTTTCGGTATGAAAAGTCGTTATTTGAAACTGAAAATAGATGCAGAGAGTCAGAATTCGGCTCAAAAATCACGCTCAGGAGTCAAATTTCCGACATTTCAGACATTTTAAAAATGCAGGGGGGGGTTCGGGCAAAATATGACCCATCGCTGTTTTCAGTAATTGGCATATTTTAGGTATGAAACGTCGTAATTTGAAACTGAAAATAGGTGCAGAGAGTCAGAATTCGGCTCAAAAATCACGTTCAGGAGTCAAATTTCCGACATTTCAGACATTTTGAAAACTGCAGGGGGGTTTGGGCAAAATATGACCCATCGCCGTTTTCAGCAGTTGGCATATTTTCGGTATAAAAATTCGTAATTTGAAACTGAAAATAGGTGCAGAGAGTCAGAATTCGTCTCAAAAATCACGCTCAGGAGTCAAATTTCCGACATTTCAGACATTTTGAAAACTGCAGGGTGGGTTTGGGCAAAATATGACCCATCGCCGTTTACAGTAATTTGCATATTTTCGGTATGAAACATTGTAATTTGAAACTGAAAATAGGTGCAGAGAGTCAGAATTCGGCTCAAAAATCACGCTCAGGAGTCAAATTTCCGACATTTCAGACATTTTATAAACTGCAGGGGGGTTCGTGCAAAATATGACCCATCGCCGTTTTCAGTAATTGGCATATTTTCGGTATGAAAATTCATAATTTGAAACTGAAAACAGTTGCAGAGTGTCAGAATTCGGCTCAAAAATCACGCTCAGGAGTCAAATTTTCGACATTTCAGACATTTTGAAAAATGCAGGAGGGTATGGGCAAAATATGACCCATCGCCGTTTTTAGTAATTGGCATATTTTCGGTATAAAACGTCGTAATTTGAAACTGAAAATAGGTGCAGAGAGTCAGAATTCGGCTCAAAAATCACACTCAGGAGTCAAATTCCCGACATTTCAGACATTTTAAAAACTGCAGGGGGGTTTGGGCAAAATATGACCCATCGCCGTTGGCATATTTTTGGTATGAAACGTCGTAATTTGAAACTGAAAATAGGTGCAGAGAGTCAGAATTCGGCTAAAAACCACGCTCAGGAGTCAAATTTCCGACATTTCAGACATTTTGAAAACTGCAGGGGGGTTTGGGCAAAATATGACCCATCGCCGTTTTCAGTAATTGGCATATTTTCGATATAAAAAGTCGTAATTTGAAATTGAAAATAGGTGCAGAGAGTCAGAATTCAGCTCAAAAATCACTCAGGAGTCAAATTTCCGACATTTCAGACATTTTAAAAACTCCAGGGCGGTTTTGGCAAAATATGACCCATCGCCGTTTTTAGTAATTGGCATATTTTCGGTATAAAAAGTCGTAATTTGAAACTGAAAATAGGTGCAGAGAGTCAGAATTCGGCTCAAAAATCACGCTCAGGAGTCAAATTTCCGATATTTCAGACATTTTATAAACTGCAGGGGGGTTCGTGCAAAATATGACCCATCGCTGTTTTCAGTAATTGGCATATTTTCGGTATGAAAATTCATAATTTGAAACTGAAAACAGTTGCAGAGTGTCAGAATTCGGCTCAAAAATCACGCTCAGGAGTCAAATTTTCGACATTTCAGACATTTTGAAAAATGCAGGAGGGTATGGGCAAAATATGACCCATCGCCGTTTTTAGTAATTGGCATATTTTCGGTATAAAACGTCGTAATTTGAAACTGAAAATAGGTGCAGAGAGTCAGAATTCGGCTCAAAAATCACACTCAGGAGTCAAATTCCCGACATTTCAGACATTTAAAAAACTGCAGGGGGGTTTGGGCAAAATATGACCCATCGCCGTTGGCATATTTTCGGTATGAAACGTCGTAATTTGAAACTGAAAATAGGTGCAGAGAGTCAGAATTCGGCTAAAAACCACGCTCAGGAGTCAAATTTCCGACATTTCAGACATTTTGAAAACTGCAGGGGGGTTTGGGCAAAATATGACCCATCGCCGTTTACAGTAATTGGCATATTTTCGGTATGAAACGTCGTAATTTGAAACTGAAAATAGGTGGAGAGAGTCAAAATTCGGCTCAAAAATCACGCACAGGAGTCAAATTTCCGACATTTCAGACATTTTGAAAACTGCAGGGGGCTTTGGGCAAAACATGACCCATCGCCGTTTTCAGTAATTGGCATATTTTCGGTATAAAAATTCGTAATTTGAAACTGAAAATAGGTGCAGAGAGTCAGAATTCGGCTCAAAAATCACGCTCAGGAGTCAAATTTCCGACATTTCATCATTTTGAAAACTGCAGGGGGGGTTTGGGCAAAATATGACCCATCGCTGTTTACAGTAATTGGCATATTTTCGGTATGAAACGTCGCAATTTGAAACTGAAAATAGGTGCAGAGAGTCAGAATTCGGCTCAAAAATCACGCTCAGGATTCAAATTTCCGACATTTCAGACATTTTGAAAACTGCAGGGGGGTTTGGGCAAAATATGACCCATCGCCGTTTTCAGTAATTGGCATATTTTAGGTATGAAACGTCGTAATTTGAAACTAAAAATAGGTGCAGAGAGTCAGAATTCGGCTCAAAAATCACGCTCTGGAGTCAAATTTCCGACATTTCAGACATTTTGAAAACGGCAGGGGGGTTTGGGCAAAATATGACCCATCGCCGTTTACAGTAATTGGCATATTTTTGGTATGAAACATAGTAATTTGAAACTGAAAATAGGTGCAGAGAGTCAGAATTCGGCTCAAAAATCACGCTTAGGAGTCAAATTTCCGACATTTCAGACATTTTAAAAACTGCAGGGGGGTTCGTGCAAAATATGACCCACCGCCGTTTTCAATTATTAGCATATTTTCGGTATGAAAAGTCGTTATTTGAAACTGAAAATAGATGCAGAGAGTCAGGATTCGGCTCAAAAATCACGCTCAGGAGTCAAATTTCCGACATTTCAGACATTTTAAAAATGCAGGGGGGTTCGGGCAAAATATGACCCATCGCCGTTTTCAGTAATTGGCATATTTTAGGTATGAAACGTCGTAATTTGAAACTGAAAATAGGTGCAGAGAGTCAGAATTCGGCTCAAAAATCACGCTCAGGAGTCAAATTTCCGACATTTCAGACATTTTGAAAACTGCAGGGGGATTAGGGCAAAATATGACCCATCGCCGTTGTCAGTAATTGGCATATTATCGGTATAAAAAGTCGTGTTTTGAAACTGAAAATAGGTGCAGAGAGTCAGAATTCGGCTGAAAAATCACGCTCAGGAGTCAAATTTCCGACATTTCAGACATTTTGAAAACTGCAGGGGGGTTTGGGCAAAATATGACCCATCGCTGTTTACAGTAATTGGCATATTTTCGGTATGAAACGTCGTAATTTGAAACTGAAAATAGGTGGAGAGAGTCAAAATTCGGCTCAAAAATCACGCACAGGAGTCAAATTTCCGACATTTCAGACATTTTGAAAACTGCAGGGGGGTTTGGGCAAAACATGACCCATCGCCGTTTTCAGTAATTGGCATATTTTCGGTATAAAAATTCGTAATTTGAAACTGAAAATAGGTGCAGAGAGTCAGAATTCGGCTCAAATATCACGCTCAGGAGTCAAATTTCAGACATTTCAGACATTTTGAAAACTGCAGGGGGGGGTTTGGCCAAAATATGACCCATCGCCGTTTACAGTAATTGGCATATTTTCGGTATGAAACGTCGCAAATTGAAACTGAAATTAGGTGCAGAGAGTCAGAATTCGGCTCAAAAATCACGCTCAGGAGTCAAATTTCCGACATTTCAGACATTTTGAAAACGGCAGGGGGGTTTAGGCAAAATATGACCCATCGCCGTTTACAGTAATTGGCATATTTTTGGTATGAAACATAGTAATTTGAAACAGAAAATAGGTGCAGAGAGTCAGAATTCGGCTCAAAAATCACGCTCAGGAGTCAAATTTCCGACATTTCAGACATTTTAAAAATGCAGGGGGGTTCGGGCAAAATATGACCCATCGCCGTTTTCAGTAATTGGCATATTTTAGGTATGAAACGTCGTAATATGAAACTGAAAATAGGTGCAGAGAGTCAGAATTCGGCTCAAAAATCACGCTCAGGATTCAAATTTCCGACATTTCAGACATTTTGAAAACTGCAGGGGGATTAGGGCAAAATATGACCCATCGCCGTTGTCAGTAATTGGCATATTATCGGTATAAAAAGTCGTGTTTTGAAACTGAAAATAGGTGCAGAGAGTCAGAATTCGGCTCAAAAATCACACTCAGGAGTCAAATTCCCGACATTTCAGACATTTTAAAAACTGCAGGGGGGTTTGGGCAAAATATGACCCATCGCCGTTGGCATATTTTCGGTATGAAACGTCTTAATTTGAAACTGAAAATAGGTGCAGAGAGTCAGAATTCGGATAAAAAATCACACTCAGGAGTCAAATTCCCGACATTTCAGACATTTTAAAAACTGCAGGGGGGTTTTGGCAAAATATGACCCACCGCCGTTTTCAGTAATTAGCATATTTTCGGTATGAAAAGTCGTTATTTGAAACTGGAAATAGATGCAGAGAGTCAGAATTCGGCTCAAAAATCACGCTCAGGAGTCAAATTTCCGACATTTCAGACATTTTAAAAATGCAGGGGGGTTCGGGCAAAATATGACCCATCGCCGTTTTCAGTAATTGGCATATTTTAGGTATGAAACGTCGTAATTTGAAACTGAAAATAGGTGCAGAGAGTCAGAATTCGGCTCAAAAATCACGCTCAGGAGTCAAATTTCCGACATTTCAGACATTTTGATAACTGCAGGGGGATTAGGGCAAAATATGACCCATCGCCGTTGTCAGTAATTGGCATATTATCGGTATAAAAAGTCGTGTTTTGAAACTGAAAATAGGTGCAGAGAGTCAGAATTCGGCTCAAAAATCACACTCAGGAGTCAAATTCCCGACATTTCAGACATTTTAAAAACTGCAGGGGGGTTTGGGCAAAATATGACCCATCGCCGTTGGCATATTTTCGGTATGAAACGTCTTAATTTGAAACTGAAAATAGGTGCAGAGAGTCAGAATTCGGATAAAAAATCACACTCAGGAGTCAAATTCCCGACATTTCAGACATTTTAAAAACTGCAGGGGGGTTTTGGCAAAATATGACCCATCGCCGTTTTTAGTAATTGGCATATTTTCGGTATAAAAAGTCGTAATTTGAAACTGAAAATAGGTGCAGAGAGTCAGAATTCGGATAAAAAATCACGCTCAGGAGTCAAATTTCCGACATTTCAGACATTTTGAAAACTGCAGGAGGGTTTGTGCAAAATATGACCCATCGCCGTTTACAGTAATTGGCATATTTTCGGTATGAAACGTCGTAATTTGAAACTGAAAATAGGTGCAGAGAGTCAGAATTCGGCTCAAAAATCACGCTCAATAGACAAATTTCCGACATTTCAGACATTTTGAAAACTGCAGGGGGGTTTGGGCAAAATATGACCCATCGCCGTTTACATTAATTGGCATATTTTCGGTATGAAACTTCGTAATTTGAAACTGAAAATAGGTGCAGAGAGTCAGAATTCGGCTCAAAAATCACGTTCAGGTGTCAAATTTCCGACATTTCAGACATTTTGAATACTGCAGGGGGGTTTGGGCAAAATATGACCCATCGCCGTTTTCAGTAGTTGGCATATTTTCTGTATAAAAAGTCGAAATTTGAAATTGAAAATAGGTGCAGAGAGTCAGAATTCGGATAAAAAATCACGCTCAGGAGTCAAATATCCGACATTTCAGACATTTTGAAAACTGCAGGGGGGTTTGGGCAAAATATGACCCATCGCCGTTTACAGTAATTGGCATATTTTCGGTATGAAACGTCGTAATTTGAAACTGAAAATAGGTGGAGAGAGTCAGAATTCGGCTCAAAAATCACGCTTAGGAGTCAAATTTCCGACATTTCAGACATTTTAAAAACTGCAGGGGGGTTCGTGCAAAATATGACCCACCGCCGTTTTCAATAATTAGCATATTTTCGGTATGAAAAGTCGTTATTTGAAACTGAAAATAGATGCAGAGAGTCAGGATTCGGCTCAAAAATCACGCTCAGGAGTCAAATTTCCGACATTTCAGACATTTTAAAAATGCAGGGGGGTTCGGGCAAAATATGACCCATCGCCGTTTTCAGTAATTGGCATATTTTAGGTATGAAACGTCGTAATTTGAAACTGAAAATAGGTGCAGAGAGTCAGAATTCGGCTCAAAAATCACGCTCAGGAGTCAAATTTCCGACATTTCAGACATTTTGAAAACTGCAGGGGGATTAGGGCAAAATATGACCCATCGCCGTTGTCAGTAATTGGCATATTATCGGTATAAAAAGTCGTGTTTTGAAACTGAAAATAGGTGCAGAGAGTCAGAATTCGGCTGAAAAATCACGCTCAGGAGTCAAATTTCCGACATTTCAGACATTTTGAAAACTGCAGGGGGGTTTGGGCAAAATATGACCCATCGCTGTTTACAGTAATTGGCATATTTTCGGTATGAAACGTCGTAATTTGAAACTGAAAATAGGTGGAGAGAGTCAAAATTCGGCTCAAAAATCACGCACAGGAGTCAAATTTCCGACATTTCAGACATTTTGAAAACTGCAGGGGGGTTTGGGCAAAACATGACCCATCGCCGTTTTCAGTAATTGGCATATTTTCGGTATAAAAATTCGTAATTTGAAACTGAAAATAGGTGCAGAGAGTCAGAATTCGGCTCAAATATCACGCTCAGGAGTCAAATTTCAGACATTTCAGACATTTTGAAAACTGCAGGGGGGGGTTTGGCCAAAATATGACCCATCGCCGTTTACAGTAATTGGCATATTTTCGGTATGAAACGTCGCAAATTGAAACTGAAATTAGGTGCAGAGAGTCAGAATTCGGCTCAAAAATCACGCTCAGGAGTCAAATTTCCGACATTTCAGACATTTTGAAAACGGCAGGGGGGTTTGGGCAAAATATGACCCATCGCCGTTTACAGTAATTGGCATATTTTTGGTATGAAACATAGTAATTTGAAACAGAAAATAGGTGCAGAGAGTCAGAATTCGGCTCAAAAATCACGCTCAGGAGTCAAATTTCCGACATTTCAGACATTTTAAAAATGCAGGGGGGTTCGGGCAAAATATGACCCATCGCCGTTTTCAGTAATTGGCATATTTTAGGTATGAAACGTCGTAATATGAAACTGAAAATAGGTGCAGAGAGTCAGAATTCGGCTCAAAAATCACGCTCAGGAGTCAAATTTCCGACATTTCAGACATTTTGAAAACTGCAGGGGGATTAGGGCAAAATATGACCCATCGCCGTTGTCAGTAATTGGCATATTATCGGTATAAAAAGTCGTGTTTTGAAACTGAAAATAGGTGCAGAGAGTCAGAATTCGGCTCAAAAATCACACTCAGGAGTCAAATTCCCGACATTTCAGACATTTTAAAAACTGCAGGGGGGTTTGGGCAAAATATGACCCATCGCCGTTGGCATATTTTCGGTATGAAACGTCTTAATTTGAAACTGAAAATAGGTGCAGAGAGTCAGAATTCGGATAAAAAATCACACTCAGGAGTCAAATTCCCGACATTTCAGACATTTTAAAAACTGCAGGGGGGTTTTGGCAAAATATGACCCACCGCCGTTTTCAGTAATTAGCATATTTTCGGTATGAAAAGTCGTTATTTGAAACTGGAAATAGATGCAGAGAGTCAGAATTCGGCTCAAAAATCACGCTCAGGAGTCAAATTTCCGACATTTCAGACATTTTAAAAATGCAGGGGGGTTCGGGCAAAATATGACCCATCGCCGTTTTCAGTAATTGGCATATTTTAGGTATGAAACGTCGTAATTTGAAACTGAAAATAGGTGCAGAGAGTCAGAATTCGGCTCAAAAATCACGCTCAGGAGTCAAATTTCCGACATTTCAGACATTTTGATAACTGCAGGGGGATTAGGGCAAAATATGACCCATCGCCGTTGTCAGTAATTGGCATATTATCGGTATAAAAAGTCGTGTTTTGAAACTGAAAATAGGTGCAGAGAGTCAGAATTCGGCTCAAAAATCACACTCAGGAGTCAAATTCCCGACATTTCAGACATTTTAAAAACTGCAGGGGGGTTTGGGCAAAATATGACCCATCGCCGTTGGCATATTTTCGGTATGAAACGTCTTAATTTGAAACTGAAAATAGGTGCAGAGAGTCAGAATTCGGATAAAAAATCACACTCAGGAGTCAAATTCCCGACATTTCAGACATTTTAAAAACTGCAGGGGGGTTTTGGCAAAATATGACCCATCGCCGTTTTTAGTAATTGGCATATTTTCGGTATAAAAAGTCGTAATTTGAAACTGAAAATAGGTGCAGAGAGTCAGAATTCGGATAAAAAATCACGCTCTGGAGTCAAATTTCCGACATTTCAGACATTTTGAAAACTGCAGGAGGGTTTGTGCAAAATATGACCCATCGCCGTTTACAGTAATTGGCATATTTTCGGTATGAAACGTCGTAATTTGAAACTGAAAATAGGTGCAGAGAGTCAGAATTCGGCTCAAAAATCACGCTCAATAGACAAATTTCCGACATTTCAGACATTTTGAAAACTGCAGGGGGGTTTGGGCAAAATATGACCCATCGCCGTTTACATTAATTGGCATATTTTCGGTATGAAACTTCGTAATTTGAAACTGAAAATAGGTGCAGAGAGTCAGAATTCGGCTCAAAAATCACGTTCAGGTGTCAAATTTCCGACATTTCAGACATTTTGAAAACTGCAGGGGGGTTTGGGCAAAATATGACCCATCGCCGTTTTCAGTAGTTGGCATATTTTCTGTATAAAAAGTCGAAATTTGAAATTGAAAATAGGTGCAGAGAGTCAGAATTCGGATAAAAAATCACGCTCAGGAGTCAAATATCCGACATTTCAGACATTTTGAAAACTGCAGGGGGGTTTGGGCAAAATATGACCCATCGCCGTTTACAGTAATTGGCATATTTTCGGTATGAAACGTCGTAATTTGAAACTGAAAATAGGTGGAGAGAGTCAAAATTCGGCTCAAAAATCACGCTCAGGAGTCAAATTTCCGACATTTCAGACATTTTGAAAACTGCAGGGGGGTTTGGGCAGAATATGACCCATCGCCGTTTTCAGTAATTGGCATATTTTAGGTATGAAACGTCGTAATTTGAAACTAAAAATAGGTGCAGAGATTCAGAATTCGGCTCAAAAATCACGCTCTGGAGTCAAATTTCCGACATTTCAGACATTTTGAAAACGGCAGGGGGGTTCGGGCAAAATATGACCCATCGCCGTTTACAGTAATTGGCATATTTTTGGTATGAAACATAGTAATTTGAAACTGAAAATAGGTGCAGAGAGTCAGAATTCGGCTCAAAAATCACGCTTAGGAGTCAAATTTCCGACATTTCAGACATTTTAAAAACTGCAGGGGGGGTTCGTGCAAAATATGACCCACCCCCGTTTTCAATAATTAGCATATTTTCGGTATGAAAAGTCGTTATTTGAAACTGAAAATAGATGCAGAGAGTCAGAATTCGGCTCAAAAATCACGCTCAGGAGTCAAATCTCCGACATTTCAGACATTTTAAAAATGCAGGGGGGTTCGGGCAAAATATGACCCATCGCCGTTTTCAGTAATTGGCATATTTTAGGTATGTAACGTCGTAATTTGAAACTGAAAATAGGTGCAGAGAGTCAGAATTCGGCTCAAAAATCACGCTCAGGAGTCAAATTTCCGACATTTCAGACATTTTGAAAACTGCAGGGGGATTAGGGCAAAATATGACCCATCGCCGTTGTCAGTAATTGGCATATTATCGGTATAAAAAGTCGTGTTTTGAAACTGAAAATAGGTGCAGAGAGTCAGAATTCGGCTCAAAAATCACACTCAGGAGTCAAATTCCCGACATTTCAGACATTTTAAAAACTGCAGGGGGGTTTGGGCAAAATATGACCCATCGCCGTTGGCATATTTTCGGTATGAAACGTCTTAATTTGAAACTGAAAATAGGTGCAGAGAGTCAGAATTCGGATAAAAAATCACACTCAGGAGTCAAATTCCCGACATTTCAGACATTTTAAAAACTGCAGGGGGGTTTTGGCAAAATATGACCCATCGCCGTTTTTAGTAATTGGCATATTTTCGGTATAAAAAGTCGTAATTTGAAACTGAAAATAGGTGCAGAGAGTCAGAATTCGGCTCAAAAATCACGCTCAGGAGTCAAATTTCCGACATTTCAGACATTTTGAAAACTGCAGGAGGGTTTGTGCAAAATATGACCCATCGCCGTTTACAGTAATTGGCATATTTTCGGTATGAAACGTCGTAATTTGAAACTGAAAATAGGTGCAGAGAGTCAGAATTCGGCTCAAAAATCACGCTCAATAGACAAATTTCCGACATTTCAGACATTTTGAAAACTGCAGGGGGGTTTGGGCAAAATATGACCCATCGCCGTTTACATTAATTGGCATATTTTCGGTATAAAAAGTCGTAATTTGAAACTGAAAATAGGTGCAGAGAGTCAGAATTCGGCTCAAAAATCACGCTCAGGAGTCAAATTTCCGACATTTCAGACATTTTGAAAACTGCAGGAGGGTTTGTGCAAAATATGACCCATCGCCGTTTACAGTAATTGGCATATTTTCGGTATGAAACGTCGTAATTTGAAACTGAAAATAGGTGGAGAGAGTCAAAATTCGGCTCAAAAATCACGCACAGGAGTCAAATTTCCGACATTTCAGACATTTTGAAAACTGCAGGGGGCTTTGGGCAAAACATGACCCATCGCCGTTTTCAGTAATTGGCATATTTTCGGTATAAAAATTCGTAATTTGAAACTGAAAATAGGTGCAGAGAGTCAGAATTCGGCTCAAAAATCACGCTCAGGAGTCAAATTTCCGACATTTCAGACATTTTGAAAACTGCAGGGGGGTTTGGGCAAAATATGACCCATCGCCGTTTTCAGTAATTGGCATATTTTAGGTATGAAACGTCGTAATTTGAAACTAAAAATAGGTGCAGAGAGTCAGAATTCGGCTCAAAAATCACGCTCTGGAGTCAAATTTCCGACATTTCAGACATTTTGAAAACGGCAGGGGGGTTTGGGCAAAATATGACCCATCGCCGTTTACAGTAATTGGCATATTTTTGGTATGAAACATAGTAATTTGAAACTGAAAATAGGTGCAGAGAGTCAGAATTCGGCTCAAAAATCACGCTTAGGAGTCAAATTTCCGACATTTCAGACATTTTAAAAACTGCAGGGGGGTTCGTGCAAAATATGACCCACCGCCGTTTTCAATAATTAGCATATTTTCGGTATGAAAAGTCGTTATTTGAAACTGAAAATAGATGCAGAGAGTCAGGATTCGGCTCAAAAATCACGCTCAGGAGTCAAATTTCCGACATTTCAGACATTTTAAAAATGCAGGGGGGTTCGGGCAAAATATGACCCATCGCCGTTTTCAGTAATTGGCATATTTTAGGTATGAAACGTCGTAATTTGAAACTGAAAATAGGTGCAGAGAGTCAGAATTCGGCTCAAAAATCACGCTCAGGAGTCAAATTTCCGACATTTCAGACATTTTGAAAACTGCAGGGGGATTAGGGCAAAATATGACCCATCGCCGTTGTCAGTAATTGGCATATTATCGGTATAAAAAGTCGTGTTTTGAAACTGAAAATAGGTGCAGAGAGTCAGAATTCGGCTCAAAAATCACGCTCAGGAGTCAAATTTCGGACATTTCAGACATTTTGAAAACTGCAGGGGGGTTTGGGCAAAATATGACCCATCGCCGTTTACAGTAATTGGCATATTTTCGGTATGAAACGTCGTAATTTGAAACTGAAAATAGGTGGAGAGAGTCAAAATTCGGCTCAAAAATCACGCACAGGAGTCAAATTTCCGACATTTCAGACATTTTGAAAACTGCAGGGGGGTTTGGGCAAAACATGACCCATCGCCGTTTTCAGTAATTGGCATATTTTCGGTATAAAAATTCGTAATTTGAAACTGAAAATAGGTGCAGAGAGTCAGAATTCGGCTCAAATATCACGCTCAGGAGTCAAATTTCAGACATTTCAGACATTTTGAAAACTGCAGGGGGGGGTTTGGCCAAAATATGACCCATCGCCGTTTACAGTAATTGGCATATTTTCGGTATGAAACGTCGCAAATTGAAACTGAAAATAGGTGCAGAGAGTCAGAATTCGGCTCAAAAATCACGCTCAGGAGTCAAATTTCCGACATTTCAGACATTTTGAAAACGGCAGGGGGGTTTGGGCAAAATATGACCCATCGCCGTTTACAGTAATTGGCATATTTTTGGTATGAAACATAGTAATTTGAAACAGAAAATAGGTGCAGAGAGTCAGAATTCGGCTCAAAAATCACGCTCAGGAGTCAAATTTCCGACATTTCAGACATTTTAAAAATGCAGGGGGGTTCGGGCAAAATATGACCCATCGCCGTTTTCAGTAATTGGCATATTTTAGGTATGAAACGTCGTAATTTGAAACTGAAAATAGGTGCAGAGAGTCAGAATTCGGCTCAAAAATCACGCTCAGGAGTCAAATTTCTGACATTTCAGACATTTTGAAAACTGCAGGGGGATTAGGGCAAAATATGACCCATCGCCGTTGTCAGTAATTGGCATATTATCGGTATAAAAAGTCGTGTTTTGAAACTGAAAATAGGTGCAGAGAGTCAGAATTCGGCTCAAAAATCACACTCAGGAGTCAAATTCCCGACATTTCAGACATTTTAAAAACTGCAGGGGGGTTTGGGCAAAATATGACCCATCGCCGTTGGCATATTTTCGGTATGAAACGTCTTAATTTGAAACTGAAAATAGGTGCAGAGAGTCAGAATTCGGATAAAAAATCACACTCAGGAGTCAAATTCCCGACATTTCAGACGTTTTAAAAACTGCAGGGGGGTTTTGGCAAAATATGACCCACCGCCGTTTTCAGTAATTAGCATATTTTCGGTATGAAAAGTCGTTATTTGAAACTGGAAATAGATGCAGAGAGTCAGAATTCGGCTCAAAAATCACGCTCAGGAGTCAAATTTCCGACATTTCAGACATTTTAAAAATGCAGGGGGGTTCGGGCAAAATATGACCCATCGCCGTTTTCAGTAATTGGCATATTTTAGGTATGAAACGTCGTAATTTGAAACTGAAAATAGGTGCAGAGAGTCAGAATTCGGCTCAAAAATCACGCTCAGGAGTCAAATTTCCGACATTTCAGACATTTTGAAAACTGCAGGGGGATTAGGGCAAAATATGACCCATCGCCGTTGTCAGTAATTGGCATATTATCGGTATAAAAAGTCGTGTTTTGAAACTGAAAATAGGTGCAGAGAGTCAGAATTCGGCTCAAAAATCACACTCAGGAGTCAAATTCCCGACATTTCAGACATTTTAAAAACTGCAGGGGGGTTTGGGCAAAATATGACCCATCGCCGTTGGCATATTTTCGGTATGAAACGTCTTAATTTGAAACTGAAAATAGGTGCAGAGAGTCAGAATTCGGATAAAAAATCACACTCAGGAGTCAAATTCCCGACATTTCAGACATTTTAAAAACTGCAGGGGGGTTTTGGCAAAATATGACCCATCGCCGTTTTTAGTAATTGGCATATTTTCGGTATAAAAAGTCGTAATTTGAAACTGAAAATAGGTGCAGAGAGTCAGAATTCGGATAAAAAATCACGCTCAGGAGTCAAATTTCCGACATTTCAGACATTTTGTAAACTGCAGGAGGGTTTGTGCAAAATATGACCCATCGCCGTTTACAGTAATTGGCATATTTTCGGTATGAAACGTCGTAATTTGAAACTGAAAATAGGTGCAGAGAGTCAGAATTCGGCTCAAAAATCACGCTCAATAGACAAATTTCCGACATTTCAGACATTTTGAAAACTGCAGGGGGGTTTGGGCAAAATATGACCCATCGCCGTTTACATTAATTGGCATATTTTCGGTATGAAACTTCGTAATTTGAAACTGAAAATAGGTGCAGAGAGTCAGAATTCGGCTCAAAAATCACGTTCAGGAGTCAAATTTCCGACATTTCAGACATTTTGAAAACTGCAGGGGGGTTTGGGCAAAATATGACCCATCGCCGTTTTCAGTAGTTGGCATATTTTCTGTATAAAAAGTCGAAATTTGAAATTGAAAATAGGTGCAGAGAGTCAGAATTCGGATAAAAAATCACGCTCAGGAGTCAAATATCCGACATTTCAGACATTTTGAAAACTGCAGGGGGGTTTGGGCAAAATATGACCCATCGCCGTTAACAGTAATTGGCATATTTTCGGTATGAAACGTCGTAATTTGAAACTGAAAATAGGTGGAGAGAGTCAAAATTCGGCTCAAAAATCACGCTCAGGAGTCAAATTTCCGACATTTCAGACATTTTGAAAACTGCAGGGGGGTTTGGGCAAAATATGACCCATCGCCGTTTTCAGTAATTGGCATATTTTAGGTATGAAACGTCGTAATTTGAAACTAAAAATAGGTGCAGAGAGTCAGAATTCGGCTCAAAAATCACGCTCTGGAGTCAAATTTCCTACATTTCAGACATTTTGAAAACGGCAGGGGGGTTCGGGCAAAATATGACCCATCGCCGTTTACAGTAATTGGCATATTTTTGGTATGAAACATAGTAATTTGAAACTGAAAATAGGTGCAGAGAGTCAGAATTCGGCTCAAAAATCACGCTTAGGAGTCAAATTTCCGACATTTCAGACATTTTAAAAACTGCAGGGGGGGTTCGTGCAAAATATGACCCACCCCCGTTTTCAATAATTAGCATATTTTCGGTATGAAAAGTCGTTATTTGAAACTGAAAATAGATGCACAGAGTCAGAATTCGGCTCAAAAATCACGCTCAGGAGTCAAATCTCCGACATTTCAGACATTTTAAAAATGCAGGGGGGTTCGGGCAAAATATGACCCATCGCCGTTTTCAGTAATTGGCATATTTTAGGTATGTAACGTCGTAATTTGAAACTGAAAATAGGTGCAGAGAGTCAGAATTCGGCTCAAAAATCACGCTCAGGAGTCAAATTTCCGACATTTCAGACATTTTGAAAACTGCAGGGGGATTAGGGCAAAATATGACCCATCGCCGTTGTCAGTAATTGGCATATTATCGGTATAAAAAGTCGTGTTTTGAAACTGAAAATAGGTGCAGAGAGTCAGAATTCGGCTCAAAAATCACACTCAGGAGTCAAATTCCCGACATTTCAGACATTTTAAAAACTGCAGGGGGGTTTTGGCAAAATATGACCCATCGCCGTTTTTAGTAATTGGCATATTTTCGGTATAAAAAGTCGTAATTTGAAACTGAAAATAGGTGCAGAGAGTCAGAATTCGGCTCAAAAATCACGCTCAGGAGTCAAATTTCCGACATTTCAGACATTTTGAAAACTGCAGGAGGGTTTGTGCAAAATATGACCCATCGCCGTTTACAGTAATTGGCATATTTTCGGTATGAAACGTCGTAATTTGAAACTGAAAATAGGTGCAGAGAGTCAGAATTCGGCTCAAAAATCACGCTCAATAGACAAATTTCCGACATTTCAGACATTTTGAAAACTGCAGGGGGGTTTGGGCAAAATATGACCCATCGCCGTTTACATTAATTGGCATATTTTCGGTATGAAACTTCGTAATTTGAAACTGAAAATAGGTGCAGAGAGTCAGAATTCGGCTCAAAAATCACGTTCAGGAGTCAAATTTCCGACATTTCAGACATTTTGAAAACTGCAGGGGGGTTTAGGCAAAATATGACCCATCGCCGTTTTCAGTAGTTGGCATATTTTCTGTATAAAAAGTCGAAATTTGAAATTGAAAATAGGTGCAGAGAGTCAGAATTCGGATAAAAAATCACGCTCAGGAGTCAAATATCCGACATTTCAAACATTTTGAAAACTGCAGGGGGGTTTGGGCAAAATATGACCCATCGCCGTTTACAGTAATTGGCATATTTTCGGTATGAAACGTCGTAATTTGAAACTGAAAATAGGTGGAGAGAGTCAAAATTCGGCTCAAAAATCACGCACAGGAGTCAAATTTCCGACATTTCAGACATTTTGAAAACTGCAGGGGGCTTTGGGCAAAACATGACCCATCGCCGTTTTCAGTAATTGGCATATTTTCGGTATAAAAATTCGTAATTTGAAACTGAAAATAGGTGCAGAGAGTCAGAATTCGACTCAAAAATCACGCTCAGGAGTCAAATTTCCGACATTTCAGACATTTTGAAAACTGCAGGGGGGTTTGGGCAAAATATGACCCATCGCCGTTTTCAGTAATTGGCATATTTTAGGTATGAAACGTCGTAATTTGAAACTAAAAATAGGTGCAGAGAGTCAGAATTCGGCTCAAAAATCACGCTCTGGAGTCAAATTTCCGACATTTCAGACATTTTGAAAACGGCAGGGGGGTTCGGGCAAAATATGACCCATCGCCGTTTACAGTAATTGGCATATTTTTGGTATGAAACATAGTAATTTGAAACTGAAAATAGGTGCAGAGAGTCAGAATTCGGCTCAAAAATCACGCTTAGGAGTCAAATTTCCGACATTTCAGACATTTTAAAAACTGCAGGGGGGTTCGTGCAAAATATGACCCACCGCCGTTTTCAATAATTAGCATATTTTCGGTATGAAAAGTCGTTATTTGAAACTGAAAATAGATGCAGAGAGTCAGAATTCGGCTCAAAAATCACGCTCAGGAGTCAAATTTCCGACATTTCAGACATTTTAAAAATGCAGGGGGGTTCGGGCAAAATATGACCCATCGCCGTTTTAAGTAATTGGCATATTTTAGGTATGAAACGTCGTAATTTGAAACTGAAAATAGGTGCAGAGAGTCAGAATTCGGCTCAAAAATCACGCTCAGGAGTCAAATTTCCGACATTTCAGACATTTTGAAAACTGCAGGGGGATTAGGGCAAAATATGACCCATCGCCGTTGTCAGTAATTGGCATATTATCGGTATAAAAAGTCGTGTTTTGAAACTGAAAATAGGTGCAGAGAGTCAGCATTCGGCTGAAAAATCACGCTCAGGAGTCAAATTTCCGACATTTCAGACATTTTGAAAACTGCAGGGGGGTTTGGGCAAAATATGACCCATCGCCGTTTACAGTAATTGGCATATTTTCGGTATGAAACGTCGTAATTTGAAACTGAAAATAGGTGGAGAGAGTCAAAATTCGGCTCAAAAATCACGCACAGGAGTCAAATTTCCGATATTTCAGACATTTTGAAAACTGCAGGGGGGTTTGGGCAAAACATGACCCATCGCCGTTTTCAGTAATTGGCATATTTTCGGTATAAAAATTCGTAATTTGAAACTGAAAATAGGTGCAGAGAGTCAGAATTCGGCTCAAATATCACGCTCAGGAGTCAAATTTCCGACATTTCAGCCATTTTGAAAACTGCAGGGGGGGGGGGGGTTTGGCCAAAATATGACCCATCGCCGTTTACAGTAATTGGCATATTTTTAGTATGAAACATAGTAATTTGAAACTGAAAATAGGTGCAGAGAGTCAGAATTCGGCTCAAAAATCACGCTCAGGAGTCAAATTTCCGACATTTCAGACATTTTAAAAACTGCAGGGGGGTTCGTGCAAAATATGACCCACCGCCGTTTTCAGTAATTAGCATATTTTCGGTATGAAAAGTCGTTATTTGAAACTGAAAATAGATGCAGAGAGTCAGAATTCGGCTCAAAAATCACGCTCAGGAATCAAATTTCCGACATTTCAGACATTTTAAAAATGCAGGGGGGTTCGGGCAAAATATGACCCATCGCCGTTTTCAGTAATTGGCATATTTTAGGTATGAAACGTCGTAATTTGAAACTGAAAATAGGTGCAGAGAGTCAGAATTCGGCTCAAATATCACGCTCAGGAGTCAAATTTCAGACATTTCAGACATTTTGAAAACTGCAGGGGGGGGTTTGGCCAAAATATGACCCATCGCCGTTTACAGTAATTGGCATATTTTCGGTATGAAACGTCGCAAATTGAAACTGAAAATAGGTGCAGAGAGTCAGAATTCGGCTCAAAAATCACGCTCAGGAGTCAAATTTCCGACATTTCAGACATTTTGAAAACGGCAGGGGGGTTTGGGCAAAATATGACCCATCGCCGTTTACAGTAATTGGCATATTTTTGGTATGAAACATAGTAATTTGAAACAGAAAATAGGTGCAGAGAGTCAGAATTCGGCTCAAAAATCACGCTCAGGAGTCAAATTTCCGACATTTCAGACATTTTAAAAATGCAGGGGGGTTCGGGCAAAATATGACCCATCGCCGTTTTCAGTAATTGGCATATTTTAGGTATGAAACGTCGTAATTTGAAACTGAAAATAGGTGCAGAGAGTCAGAATTCGGCTCAAAAATCACGCTCAGGAGTCAAATTTCTGACATTTCAGACATTTTGAAAACTGCAGGGGGATTAGGGCAAAATATGACCCATCGCCGTTGTCAGTAATTGGCATATTATCGGTATAAAAAGTCGTGTTTTGAAACTGAAAATAGGTGCAGAGAGTCAGAATTCGGCTCAAAAATCACACTCAGGAGTCAAATTCCCGACATTTCAGACATTTTAAAAACTGCAGGGGGGTTTGGGCAAAATATGACCCATCGCCGTTGGCATATTTTCGGTATGAAACGTCTTAATTTGAAACTGAAAATAGGTGCAGAGAGTCAGAATTCGGATAAAAAATCACACTCAGGAGTCAAATTCCCGACATTTCAGACGTTTTAAAAACTGCAGGGGGGTTTTGGCAAAATATGACCCACCGCCGTTTTCAGTAATTAGCATATTTTCGGTATGAAAAGTCGTTATTTGAAACTGGAAATAGATGCAGAGAGTCAGAATTCGGCTCAAAAATCACGCTCAGGAGTCAAATTTCCGACATTTCAGACATTTTAAAAATGCAGGGGGGTTCGGGCAAAATATGACCCATCGCCGTTTTCAGTAATTGGCATATTTTAGGTATGAAACGTCGTAATTTGAAACTGAAAATAGGTGCAGAGAGTCAGAATTCGGCTCAAAAATCACGCTCAGGAGTCAAATTTCCGACATTTCAGACATTTTGAAAACTGCAGGGGGATTAGGGCAAAATATGACCCATCGCCGTTGTCAGTAATTGGCATATTATCGGTATAAAAAGTCGTGTTTTGAAACTGAAAATAGGTGCAGAGAGTCAGAATTCGGCTCAAAAATCACACTCAGGAGTCAAATTCCCGACATTTCAGACATTTTAAAAACTGCAGGGGGGTTTGGGCAAAATATGACCCATCGCCGTTGGCATATTTTCGGTATGAAACGTCTTAATTTGAAACTGAAAATAGGTGCAGAGAGTCAGAATTCGGATAAAAAATCACACTCAGGAGTCAAATTCCCGACATTTCAGACATTTTAAAAACTGCAGGGGGGTTTTGGCAAAATATGACCCATCGCCGTTTTTAGTAATTGGCATATTTTCGGTATAAAAAGTCGTAATTTGAAACTGAAAATAGGTGCAGAGAGTCAGAATTCGGATAAAAAATCACGCTCAGGAGTCAAATTTCCGACATTTCAGACATTTTGTAAACTGCAGGAGGGTTTGTGCAAAATATGACCCATCGCCGTTTACAGTAATTGGCATATTTTCGGTATGAAACGTCGTAATTTGAAACTGAAAATAGGTGCAGAGAGTCAGAATTCGGCTCAAAAATCACGCTCAATAGACAAATTTCCGACATTTCAGACATTTTGAAAACTGCAGGGGGGTTTGGGCAAAATATGACCCATCGCCGTTTACATTAATTGGCATATTTTCGGTATGAAACTTCGTAATTTGAAACTGAAAATAGGTGCAGAGAGTCAGAATTCGGCTCAAAAATCACGTTCAGGAGTCAAATTTCCGACATTTCAGACATTTTGAAAACTGCAGGGGGGTTTGGGCAAAATATGACCCATCGCCGTTTTCAGTAGTTGGCATATTTTCTGTATAAAAAGTCGAAATTTGAAATTGAAAATAGGTGCAGAGAGTCAGAATTCGGATAAAAAATCACGCTCAGGAGTCAAATATCCGACATTTCAGACATTTTGAAAACTGCAGGGGGGTTTGGGCAAAATATGACCCATCGCCGTTAACAGTAATTGGCATATTTTCGGTATGAAACGTCGTAATTTGAAACTGAAAATAGGTGGAGAGAGTCAAAATTCGGCTCAAAAATCACGCTCAGGAGTCAAATTTCCGACATTTCAGACATTTTGAAAACTGCAGGGGGGTTTGGGCAAAATATGACCCATCGCCGTTTTCAGTAATTGGCATATTTTAGGTATGAAACGTCGTAATTTGAAACTAAAAATAGGTGCAGAGAGTCAGAATTCGGCTCAAAAATCACGCTCTGGAGTCAAATTTCCTACATTTCAGACATTTTGAAAACGGCAGGGGGGTTCGGGCAAAATATGACCCATCGCCGTTTACAGTAATTGGCATATTTTTGGTATGAAACATAGTAATTTGAAACTGAAAATAGGTGCAGAGAGTCAGAATTCGGCTCAAAAATCACGCTTAGGAGTCAAATTTCCGACATTTCAGACATTTTAAAAACTGCAGGGGGGGTTCGTGCAAAATATGACCCACCCCCGTTTTCAATAATTAGCATATTTTCGGTATGAAAAGTCGTTATTTGAAACTGAAAATAGATGCACAGAGTCAGAATTCGGCTCAAAAATCACGCTCAGGAGTCAAATCTCCGACATTTCAGACATTTTAAAAATGCAGGGGGGTTCGGGCAAAATATGACCCATCGCCGTTTTCAGTAATTGGCATATTTTAGGTATGTAACGTCGTAATTTGAAACTGAAAATAGGTGCAGAGAGTCAGAATTCGGCTCAAAAATCACGCTCAGGAGTCAAATTTCCGACATTTCAGACATTTTGAAAACTGCAGGGGGATTAGGGCAAAATATGACCCATCGCCGTTGTCAGTAATTGGCATATTATCGGTATAAAAAGTCGTGTTTTGAAACTGAAAATAGGTGCAGAGAGTCAGAATTCGGCTCAAAAATCACACTCAGGAGTCAAATTCCCGACATTTCAGACATTTTAAAAACTGCAGGGGGGTTTTGGCAAAATATGACCCATCGCCCTTTTTAGTAATTGGCATATTTTCGGTATAAAAAGTCGTAATTTGAAACTGAAAATAGGTGCAGAGAGTCAGAATTCGGCTCAAAAATCACGCTCAGGAGTCAAATTTCCGACATTTCAGACATTTTGAAAACTGCAGGAGGGTTTGTGCAAAATATGACCCATCGCCGTTTACAGTAATTGGCATATTTTCGGTATGAAACGTCGTAATTTGAAACTGAAAATAGGTGCAGAGAGTCAGAATTCGGCTCAAAAATCACGCTCAATAGACAAATTTCCGACATTTCAGACATTTTGAAAACTGCAGGGGGGTTTGGGCAAAATATGACCCATCGCCGTTTACATTAATTGGCATATTTTCGGTATGAAACTTCGTAATTTGAAACTGAAAATAGGTGCAGAGAGTCAGAATTCGGCTCAAAAATCACGTTCAGGAGTCAAATTTCCGACATTTCAGACATTTTGAAAACTGCAGGGGGGTTTAGGCAAAATATGACCCATCGCCGTTTTCAGTAGTTGGCATATTTTCTGTATAAAAAGTCGAAATTTGAAATTGAAAATAGGTGCAGAGAGTCAGAATTCGGATAAAAAATCACGCTCAGGAGTCAAATATCCGACATTTCAAACATTTTGAAAACTGCAGGGGGGTTTGGGCAAAATATGACCCATCGCCGTTTACAGTAATTGGCATATTTTCGGTATGAAACGTCGTAATTTGAAACTGAAAATAGGTGGAGAGAGTCAAAATTCGGCTCAAAAATCACGCACAGGAGTCAAATTTCCGACATTTCAGACATTTTGAAAACTGCAGGGGGCTTTGGGCAAAACATGACCCATCGCCGTTTTCAGTAATTGGCATATTTTCGGTATAAAAATTCGTAATTTGAAACTGAAAATAGGTGCAGAGAGTCAGAATTCGACTCAAAAATCACGCTCAGGAGTCAAATTTCCGACATTTCAGACATTTTGAAAACTGCAGGGGGGTTTGGGCAAAATATGACCCATCGCCGTTTTCAGTAATTGGCATATTTTAGGTATGAAACGTCGTAATTTGAAACTAAAAATAGGTGCAGAGAGTCAGAATTCGGCTCAAAAATCACGCTCTGGAGTCAAATTTCCGACATTTCAGACATTTTGAAAACGGCAGGGGGGTTCGGGCAAAATATGACCCATCGCCGTTTACAGTAATTGGCATATTTTTGGTATGAAACATAGTAATTTGAAACTGAAAATAGGTGCAGAGAGTCAGAATTCGGCTCAAAAATCACGCTTAGGAGTCAAATTTCCGACATTTCAGACATTTTAAAAACTGCAGGGGGGTTCGTGCAAAATATGACCCACCGCCGTTTTCAATAATTAGCATATTTTCGGTATGAAAAGTCGTTATTTGAAACTGAAAATAGATGCAGAGAGTCAGAATTCGGCTCAAAAATCACGCTCAGGAGTCAAATTTCCGACATTTCAGACATTTTAAAAATGCAGGGGGGTTCGGGCAAAATATGACCCATCGCCGTTTTAAGTAATTGGCATATTTTAGGTATGAAACGTCGTAATTTGAAACTGAAAATAGGTGCAGAGAGTCAGAATTCGGCTCAAAAATCACGCTCAGGAGTCAAATTTCCGACATTTCAGACATTTTGAAAACTGCAGGGGGATTAGGGCAAAATATGACCCATCGCCGTTGTCAGTAATTGGCATATTATCGGTATAAAAAGTCGTGTTTTGAAACTGAAAATAGGTGCAGAGAGTCAGCATTCGGCTGAAAAATCACGCTCAGGAGTCAAATTTCCGACATTTCAGACATTTTGAAAACTGCAGGGGGGTTTGGGCAAAATATGACCCATCGCCGTTTACAGTAATTGGCATATTTTCGGTATGAAACGTCGTAATTTGAAACTGAAAATAGGTGGAGAGAGTCAAAATTCGGCTCAAAAATCACGCACAGGAGTCAAATTTCCGATATTTCAGACATTTTGAAAACTGCAGGGGGGTTTGGGCAAAACATGACCCATCGCCGTTTTCAGTAATTGGCATATTTTCGGTATAAAAATTCGTAATTTGAAACTGAAAATAGGTGCAGAGAGTCAGAATTCGGCTCAAATATCACGCTCAGGAGTCAAATTTCCGACATTTCAGCCATTTTGAAAACTGCAGGGGGGGGGGGGTTTGGCCAAAATATGACCCATCGCCGTTTACAGTAATTGGCATATTTTTAGTATGAAACATAGTAATTTGAAACTGAAAATAGGTGCAGAGAGTCAGAATTCGGCTCAAAAATCACGCTCAGGAGTCAAATTTCCGACATTTCAGACATTTTAAAAACTGCAGGGGGGTTCGTGCAAAATATGACCCACCGCCGTTTTCAGTAATTAGCATATTTTCGGTATGAAAAGTCGTTATTTGAAACTGAAAATAGATGCAGAGAGTCAGAATTCGGCTCAAAAATCACGCTCAGGAATCAAATTTCCGACATTTCAGACATTTTAAAAATGCAGGGGGGTTCGGGCAAAATATGACCCATCGCCGTTTTCAGTAATTGGCATATTTTAGGTATGAAACGTCGTAATTTGAAACTGAAAATAGGTGCAGAGAGTCAGAATTCGGCTCAAAAATCACGCTCAGGAGTCAAATTTCCGACATTTCAGACATTTTGAAAACTGCAGGGGGATTAGGGCAAAATATGACCCATCGCCGTTGTCAGTAATTGGCATATTATCGGTATAAAAAGTCGTGTTTTGAAACTGAAAATAGGTGCAGAGAGTCAGAATTCGGCTCAAAAATCACGCTCAGGAGTCAAATTTCCGACATTTCAGACATTTTGAAAACTGCAGGGGGGTTTGAGCAAAATATGACCCATCGCCGTTTACAGTAATTGGCATATTTTCGGTATGAAACGTCGTAATTTGAAACTGAAAATAGGTGCAGAGTGTCAGAATACGGCTCAAAAATCACGCTCAGGAGTCAAATTTCCGACATTTCAGACATTTTGAAAACTGCAGGGGGGTTTGGGCAAAATATGACCCATCGCCGTTTTCAGTAATTGGCATATTTTCGGTATGAAAAGTCGTAATTTGAAACTGAAAATAGGTGCAGAGAGTCAGAATTCGGCTCAAAAATCACGTTCAGGAGTCAAATTTCCGACATTTCAGACATTTTGAAAACTGCAGGGGGGTTTGGGCAAAATATGACCCATCGCCGTTTTCAGTAATTGGCATATTTTCTGTATAAAAAGTCGAAATTTGAAATTGAAAATAGGTGCAGAGAGTCAGAATTCGGATAAAAAATCACGCTCAGGAGTCAAATATCCGACATTTCAGACATTTTGAAAACTGCAGGGGGGTTTGGGCAAAATATGACCCATCGCCGTTTACAGTAATTGGCATATTTTCGGTATGAAACGTCGTAATTTGAAACTGAAAATAGGTGGAGAGAGTCAAAATTCGGCTCAAAAATCACGCACAGGAGTCAAATTTCCGACATTTCAGACATTTTGAAAACTGCAGGGGGCTTTGGGCAAAACATGACCCATCGCCGTTTTCAGTAATTGGCATATTTTCGGTATAAAAATTCGTAATTTGAAACTGAAAATAGGTGCAGAGAGTCAGAATTCGGCTCAAAAATCACGCTCAGGAGTCAAATTTCCGACATTTCATCATTTTGAAAACTGCAGGGGGGGTTTGGGCAAAATATGACCCATCGCTGTTTACAGTAATTGGCATATTTTCGGTATGAAACGTCGCAATTTGAAACTGAAAATAGGTGCAGAGAGTCAGAATTCGGCTCAAAAATCACGCTCAGGAGTCAAATTTCCGACATTTCAGACATTTTGAAAACTGCAGGGGGGTTTGGGCAAAATATGACCCATCGCCGTTTTCAGTAATTGGCATATTTTAGGTATGAAACGTCGTAATTTGAAACTAAAAATAGGTGCAGAGAGTCAGAATTCGGCTCAAAAATCACGCTCTGGAGTCAAATTTCCGACATTTCAGACATTTTGAAAACGGCAGGGGGGTTTGGGCAAAATATGACCCATCGCCGTTTACAGTAATTGGCATATTTTTGGTATGAAACATAGTAATTTGAAACTGAAAATAGGTGCAGAGAGTCAGAATTCGGCTCAAAAATCACGCTTAGGAGTCAAATTTCCGACATTTCAGACATTTTAAAAACTGCAGGGGGGGTTCGTGCAAAATATGACCCACCGCCGTTTTCAATAATTAGCATATTTTCGGTATGAAAAGTCGTTATTTGAAACTGAAAATAGATGCAGAGAGTCAGGATTCGGCTCAAAAATCACGCTCAGGAGTCAAATTTCCGACATTTCAGACATTTTAAAAATGCAGGGGGGTTCGGGCAAAATATGACCCATCGCCGTTTTCAGTAATTGGCATATTTTAGGTATGAAACGTCGTAATTTGAAACTGAAAATAGGTGCAGAGAGTCAGAATTCGGCTCAAAAATCACGCTCAGGAGTCAAATTTCCGACATTTCAGACATTTTGAAAACTGCAGGGGGATTAGGGCAAAATATGACCCATCGCCGTTGTCAGTAATTGGCATATTATCGGTATAAAAAGTCGTGTTTTGAAACTGAAAATAGGTGCAGAGAGTCAGAATTCGGCTGAAAAATCACGCTCAGGAGTCAAATTTCCGACATTTCAGACATTTTGAAAACTGCAGGGGGGTTTGGGCAAAATATGACCCATCGCCGTTTACAGTAATTGGCATATTTTCGGTATGAAACGTCGTAATTTGAAACTGAAAATAGGTGCAGAGAGTCAAAATTCGGCTCAAAAATCACGCACAGGAGTCAAATTTCCGACATTTCAGACATTTTGAAAACTGCAGGGGGGTTTGGGCAAAACATGACCCATCGCCGTTTTCAGTAATTGGCATATTTTCGGTATAAAAATTCGTAATTTGAAACTGAAAATAGGTGCAGAGAGTCAGAATTCGGCTCAAAAATCACGCTCAGGAGTCAAATTTCCGACATTTCAGACATTTTGAAAACGGCAGGGGGGTTTGGGCAAAATATGACCCATCGCCGTTTACAGTAATTGGCATATTTTTGGTATGAAACATAGTAATTTGAAACAGAAAATAGGTGCAGAGAGTCAGAATTCGGCTCAAAAATCACGCTCAGGAGTCAAATTTCCGACATTTCAGACATTTTAAAAATGCAGTGGGTTCGGGCAAAATATGACCCATCGCCGTTTTCAGTAATTGGCATATTTTAGGTATGAAACGTCGTAATTTGAAACTGAAAATAGGTGCAGAGAGTCAGAATTCGGCTCAAAAATTACGCTCAGGAGTCAAATTTCCGACATTTCAGACATTTTGAAAACTGCAGGGGGATTAGGGCAAAATATGACCCATCGCCGTTGTCAGTAATTGGCATATTATCGGTATAAAAAGTCGTGTTTTGAAACTGAAAATAGGTGCAGAGAGTCAGAATTCGGCTCAAAAATCACACTCAGGAGTCAAATTCCCGACATTTCAGACATTTTAAAAACTGCAGGGGGGTTTGGGCAAAATATGACCCATCGCCGTTGGCATATTTTCGGTATGAAACGTCTTAATTTGAAACTGAAAATAAGTGCAGAGAGTCAGAATTCGGATAAAAAATCACACTCAGGAGTCAAATTCCCGACATTTCAGACATTTTAAAAACTGCAGGGGGGTTTTGGCAAAATATGACCCACCGCCGTTTTCAGTAATTAGCATATTTTCGGTATGAAAAGTCGTTATTTGAAACTGGAAATAGATGCAGAGAGTCAGAATTCGGCTCAAAAATCACGCTCAGGAGTCAAATTTCCGACATTTCAGACATTTTAAAAATGCAGGGGGGTTCGGGCAAAATATGACCCATCGCCGTTTTCAGTAATTGGCATATTTTAGGTATGAAACGTCGTAATTTGAAACTGAAAATAGGTGCAGAGAGTCAGAATTCGGCTCAAAAATCACGCTCAGGAGTCAAATTTCCGACATTTCAGACATTTTGAAAACTGCAGGGGGATTAGGGCAAAATATGACCCATCGCCGTTGTCAGTAATTGGCATATTATCGGTATAAAAAGTCGTGTTTTGAAACTGAAAATAGGTGCAGAGAGTCAGAATTCGGCTCAAAAATCACACTCAGGAGTCAAATTCCCGACATTTCAGACATTTTAAAAACTGCAGGGGGGTTTGGGCAAAATATGACCCATCGCCGTTGGCATATTTTCGGTATGAAACGTCTTAATTTGAAACTGAAAATAGGTGCAGAGAGTCAGAATTCGGATAAAAAATCACACTCAGGAGTCAAATTCCCGACATTTCAGACATTTTAAAAACTGCAGGGGGGTTTTGGCAAAATATGACCCATCGCCGTTTTTAGTAATTGGCATATTTTCGGTATAAAAAGTCGTAATTTGAAACTGAAAATAGGTGCAGAGAGTCAGAATTCGGATAAAAAATCACGCTCAGGAGTCAAATTTCCGACATTTCAGACATTTTGAAAACTGCAGGAGGGTTTGTGCAAAATATGACCCATCGCCGTTTACAGTAATTGGCATATTTTCGGTATGAAACGCCGTAATTTGAAACTGAAAATAGGTGCAGAGAGTCAGAATTCGGCTCAAAAATCACGCTCAATAGACAAATTTCCGACATTTCAGACATTTTGAAAACTGCAGGGGGGTTTGGGCAAAATATGACCCATCGCCGTTTACATTAATTGGCATATTTTCGGTATGAAACTTCGTAATTTGAAACTGAAAACAGGTGCAGAGAGTCAGAATTCGGCTCAAAAATCACGTTCAGGAGTCAAATTTCCGACATTTCAGACATTTTGAAAACTGCAGGGGGGTTTGGGCAAAATATGACCCATCGCCGTTTTCAGTAGTTGGCATATTTTCTGTATAAAAAGTCGAAATTTGAAATTGAAAATAGGTGCAGAGAGTCAGAATTCGGATAAAAAATCACGCTCAGGAGTCAAATATCCGACATTTCAGACATTTTGAAAACTGCAGGGGGGTTTGGGCAAAATATGACCCATCGCCGTTTACAGTAATTGGCATATTTTCGGTATGAAACGTCGTAATTTGAAACTGAAAATAGGTGGAGAGAGTCAAATTCGGCTCAAAAATCACGCTCAGGAGTCAAATTTCCGACATTTCAGACATTTTGAAAACTGCAGGGGGGTTTGGGCAAAATATGACCCATCGCCGTTTTCAGTAATTGGCATATTTTAGGTATGAAACGTCGTAATTTGAAACTAAAAATAGGTGCAGAGAGTCAGAATTCGGCTCAAAAATCACGCTCTGGAGTCAAATTTCCGACATTTCAGACATTTTGAAAACGGCATGGGGGTTCGGGCAAAATATGACCCATCGCCGTTTACAGTAATTGGCATATTTTTGGTATGAAACATAGTAATTTGAAACTGAAAATAGGTGCAGAGAGTCAGAATTCGGCTCAAAAATCACGCTTAGGAGTCAAATTTCCGACATTTCAGACATTTTAAAAACTGCAGGGGGGGTTCGTGCAAAATATGACCCACCCCCGTTTTCAATAATTAGCATATTTTCGGTATGAAAAGTCGTTATTTGAAACTGAAAATAGATGCAGAGAGTCAGAATTCGGCTCAAAAATCACGCTCAGGAGTCAAATCTCCGACATTTCAGACATTTTAAAAATGCAGGGGGGTTCGGGCAAAATATGACCCATCGCCGTTTTCAGTAATTGGCATATTTTAGGTATGTAACGTCGTAATTTGAAACTGAAAATAGGTGCAGAGAGTCAGAATTCGGCTCAAAAATCACGCTCAGGAGTCAAATTTCCGACATTTCAGACATTTTGAAAACTGCAGGGGGATTAGGGCAAAATATGACCCATCGCCGTTGTCAGTAATTGGCATATTATCGGTATAAAAAGTCGTGTTTTGAAACTGAAAATAGGTGCAGAGAGTCAGAATTCGGCTCAAAAATCACACTCAGGAGTCAAATTCCCGACATTTCAGACATTTTAAAAACTTCAGGGGGGTTTGGGCAAAATATGACCCATCGCCGTTGGCATATTTTCGGTATGAAACGTCTTAATTTGAAACTGAAAATAGGTGCAGAGAGTCAGAATTCGGATAAAAAATCACACTCAGGAGTCAAATTCCCGACATTTCAGACATTTTAAAAACTGCAGGGGGGTTTTGGCAAAATATGACCCATCGCCGTTTTTAGTAATTGGCATATTTTCGGTATAAAAAGTCGTAATTTGAAACTGAAAATAGGTGCAGAGAGTCAGAATTCGGCTCAAAAATCACGCTCAGGAGTCAAATTTCCGACATTTCAGACATTTTGAAAACTGCAGGAGGGTTTGTGCAAAATATGACCCATCGCCGTTTACAGTAATTGGCATATTTTCGGTATGAAACGTCGTAATTTGAAACTGAAAATAGGTGCAGAGAGTCAGAATTCGGCTCAAAAATCACGCTCAATAGACAAATTTCCGACATTTCAGACATTTTGAAAACTGCAGGGGGGTTTGGGCAAAATATGACCCATCGCCGTTTACATTAATTGGCATATTTTCGGTATGAAACTTCGTAATTTGAAACTGAAAATAGGTGCAGAGAGTCAGAATTCGGATAAAAAATCACGTTCAGGAGTCAAATATCCGACATTTCAGACATTTTGAAAACTGCAGGGGGGTTTGGGCAAAATATGACCCATCGCCGTTTACAGTAATTGGCTAATTTTCGGTATGAAACGTCGTAATTTGAAACTGAAAATAGGTGGAGAGAGTCAAAATTCGGCTCAAAAATCACGCACAGGAGTCAAATTTCCGACATTTCAGACATTTTGAAAACTGCAGGGGGCTTTGGGCAAAACATGACCCATCGCCGTTTTCAGTAATTGGCATATTTTCGGTATAAAAATTCGTAATTTGAAACTGAAAATAGGTGCAGAGAGTCAGAATTCGGCTCAAAAATCACGCTCAGGAGTCAAATTTCCGACATTTCATCATTTTGAAAACTGCAGGGGGGGTTTGGGCAAAATATGACCCATCGCTGTTTACAGTAATTGGCATATTTTCGGTATGAAACGTAGCAATTTGAAACTGAAAATAGGTGCAGAGAGTCAGAATTCGGCTCAAAAATCACGCTCAGGAGTCAAATTTCCGACATTTCAGACATTTTGAAAACTGCAGGGGGGTTTGGGCAAAATATGACCCATCGCCGTTTTCAGTAATTGGCATATTTTAGGTATGAAACGTCGTAATTTGAAACTAAAAATAGGTGCAGAGAGTCAGAATTCGGCTCAAAAATCACGCTCTGGAGTCAAATTTCCGACATTTCATCATTTTGAAAACTGCAGGGGGGGTTTGGGCAAAATATGACCCATCGCTGTTTACAGTAATTGGCATATTTTCGGTATGAAACGTAGCAATTTGAAACTGAAAATAGGTGCAGAGAGTCAGAATTCGGCTCAAAAATCACGCTCAGGAGTCAAATTTCCGACATTTCAGACATTTTGAAAACTGCAGGGGGGTTTGGGCAAAATATGACCCATCGCCGTTTTCAGTAATTGGCATATTTTAGGTATGAAACGTCGTAATTTGAAACTAAAAATAGGTGCAGAGAGTCAGAATTCGGCTCAAAAATCACGCTCTGGAGTCAAATTTCCGACATTTCAGACATTTTGAAAACGGCAGGGGGGTTTGGGCAAAATATGACCCATCGCCGTTTACAGTAATTGGCATATTTTTGGTATGAAACATAGTAATTTGAAACTGAAAATAGGTGCAGAGAGTCAGAATTCGGCTCAAAAATCACGCTTAGGAGTCAAATTTCCGACATTTCAGACATTTTAAAAACTGCAGGGGGGTTCGTGCAAAATATGACCCACCGCCGTTTTCAATAATTAGCATATTTTCGGTATGAAAAGTCGTTATTTGAAACTGAAAATAGATGCAGAGAGTCAGGATTCGGCTCAAAAATCACGCTCAGGAGTCAAATTTCCGACATTTCAGACATTTTAAAAATGCAGGGGGGTTCGGGCAAAATATGACCCATCGCCGTTTACAGTAATTGGCATATTTTAGGTATGAAACGTCGTAATTTGAAACTGAAAATAGGTGCAGAGAGTCAGAATTCGGCTCAAAAATCACGCTCAGGAGTCAAATTTCCGACTTTTCAGACATTTTGAAAACTGCAGGGGGATTAGGGCAAAATATGACCCATCGCTGTTGTCAGTAATTGGCCTATTATCGGTATAAAAAGTCGTGTTTTGAAACTGAAAATAGGTGCAGAGAGTCAGAATTCGGCTCAAAAATCACGCTCAGGAGTCAAATTTCCGACATTTCAGACATTTTGAAAACTGCAGGGGGGTTTGGGCAAAATATGACCCATCGCCGTTTACAGTAATTGGCATATTTTCGGTATGAAACGTCGTAATTTGAAACTGAAAATAGGTGGAGAGAGTCAAAATTCGGCTCAAAAATCACGCACAGGAGTCAAATTTCCGACATTTCAGACATTTTGAAAACTGCAGGGGGGTTTGGGCAAAACATGACCCATCGCCGTTTTCAGTAATTGGCATATTTTCGGTATAAAAATTCGTAATTTGAAACTGAAAATAGGTGCAGAGAGTCAGAATTCGGCTCAAATATCACGCTCAGGAGTCAAATTTCAGACATTTCAGACATTTTGAAAACTGCAGGGGGGGGTTTGGCCAAAATATGACCCATCGCCGTTTACAGTAATTGGCATATTTTCGGTATGAAACGTCGCAAATTGAAACTGAAAATAGGTGCAGAGAGTCAGAATTCGGCTCAAAAATCACGCTCAGGAGTCAAATTTCCGACATTTCAGACATGTTGAAAACGGCAGGGGGGTTTGGGCAAAATATGACCCATCGCCGTTTACAGTAATTGGCATATTTTTGGTATGAAACATAGTAATTTGAAACAGAAAATAGGTGCAGAGAGTCAGAATTCGGCTCAAAAATCACGCTCAGGAGTCAAATTTCCGACATTTCAGACATTTTAAAAATGCAGGGGGGTTCGGGCAAAATATGACCCATCGCCGTTTTCAGTAATTGGCATATTTTAGGTATGAAACGTCGTAATTTGAAACTGAAAATAGGTGCAGAGAGTCAGAATTCGGCTCAAAAATCACGCTCAGGAGTCAAATTTCCGACATTTCAGACATTTTGAAAACTGCAGGGGGATTAGGGCAAAATATGACCCATCGCCGTTGTCAGTAATTGGCATATTATCGGTATAAAAAGTCGTGTTTTGAAACTGAAAATAGGTGCAGAGAGTCAGAATTCGGCTCAAAAATCACACTCAGGAGTCAAATTCCCGACATTTCAGACATTTTAAAAACTGCAGGGGGGTTTGGGCAAAATATGACCCATCGCCGTTGGCATATTTTCGGTATGAAACGTCTTAATTTGAAACTGAAAATAGGTGCAGAGAGTCAGAATTCGGATAAAAAATCACACTCAATAGTCAAATTCCCGACATTTCAGACATTTTAAAAACTGCAGGGGGGTTTTGGCAAAATATGACCCACCGCCGTTTTCAGTAATTAGCATATTTTCGGTACGAAAAGTCGTTATTTGAAACTGGAAATAGATGCAGAGAGTCAGAATTCGGCTCAAAAATCACGCTCAGGAGTCAAATTTCCGACATTTCAGACATTTTAAAAATGCAGGGGGGTTCGGGCAAAATATGACCCATCGCCGTTTTCAGTAATTGGCATATTTTAGGTATGAAACGTCGTAATTTGAAACTGAAAATAGGTGCAGAGAGTCAGAATTCGGCTCAAAAATCACGCTCAGGAGTCAAATTTCCGACATTTCAGACATTTTGAAAACTGCAGGGGGATTAGGGCAAAATATGACCCATCGCCGTTGTCAGTAATTGGCATATTATCGGTATAAAAAGTCGTGTTTTGAAACTGAAAATAGGTGCAGAGAGTCAGAATTCGGCTCAAAAATCACACTCAGGAGTCAAATTCCCGACATTTCAGACATTTTAAAAACTGCAGGGGGGTTTGGGCAAAATATGACCCATCGCCGTTGGCATATTTTCGGTATGAAACGTCTTAATTTGAAACTGAAAATAGGTGCAGAGAGTCAGAATTCGGATAAAAAATCACACTCAGGAGTCAAATTCCCGACATTTCAGACATTTTAAAAACTGCAGGGGGGGTTTTGGCAAAATATGACCCATCGCCGTTTTTAGTAATTGGCATATTTTCGGTATAAAAAGTCGTAATTTGAAACTGAAAATAGGTGCAGAGAGTCAGAATTCGGATAAAAAATCACGCTCAGGAGTCAAATTTCCGACATTTCAGACATTTTGAAAACTGCAGGAGGGTTTGTGCAAAATATGACCCATCGCCGTTTACAGTAATTGGCATATTTTCGGTATGAAACGTCGTAATTTGAAACTGAAAATAGGTGCAGAGAGTCAGAATTCGGCTCAAAAATCACGCTCAATAGACAAATTTCCGACATTTCAGACATTTTGAAAACTGCAGGGGGGTTTGGGCAAAATATGACCCATCGCCGTTTACATTAATTGGCATATTTTCGGTATGAAACTTCGTAATTTGAAACTGAAAATAGGTGCAGAGAGTCAGAATTCGGCTCAAAAATCACGTTCAGGAGTCAAATTTCCGACATTTCAGACATTTTGAAAACTGCAGGGGGGTTTGGGCAAAATATGACCCATCGCCGTTTTCAGTAGTTGGCAAATTTTCTGTATAAAAAGTCGAAATTTGAAATTGAAAATAAGTGCAGAGAGTCAGAATTCGGATAAAAAATCACGCTCAGGAGTCAAATATCCGACATTTCAGACATTTTGAAAACTGCAGGGGGGTTTGGGCAAAATATGACCCATCGCCGTTTACAGTAATTGGCATATTTTCGGTATGAAACGTCGTAATTTGAAACTGAAAATAGGTGGAGAGAGTCAAAATTCGGCTCAAAAATCACGCTCAGGAGTCAAATTTCCGACATTTCAGACATTTTGAAAACTGCAGGGGGGTTTGGGCAAAATATGACCCATCGCCGTTTTCAGTAATTGGCATATTTTAGGTATGAAACGTCGTAATTTGAAACTAAAAATAGGTGCAGAGAGTCAGAATTCGGCTCAAAAATCACGCTCTGGAGTCAAATTTCCGACATTTCAGACATTTTGAAAACGGCAGGGGGGTTCGGGCAAAATATGACCCATCGCCGTTTACAGTAATTGGCATATTTTTGGTATGAAACATAGTAATTTGAAACTGAAAATAGGTGCAGAGAGTCAGAATTCGGCTCAAAAATCACGCTTAGGAGTCAAATTTCCGACATTTCAGACATTTTAAAAACTGCAGGGGGGGTTCGTGCAAAATATGACCCACCCCCGTTTTCAATAATTAGCATATTTTCGGTATGAAAAGTCGTTATTTGAAACTGAAAATAGATGCAGAGAGTCAGAATTCGGCTCAAAAATCACGCTCAGGAGTCAAATCTCCGACATTTCAGACATTTTAAAAATGCAGGGGGGTTCGGGCAAAATATGACCCATCGCCGTTTTCAGTAATTGGCATATTTTAGGTATGTAACGTCGTAATTTGAAACTGAAAATAGGTGCAGAGAGTCAGAATTCGGCTCAAAAATCACGCTCAGGAGTCAAATTTCCGACATTTCAGACATTTTGAAAACTGCAGGGGGATTAGGGCAAAATATGACCCATCGCCGTTGTCAGTAATTGGCATATTATCGGTATAAAAAGTCGTGTTTTGAAACTGAAAATAGGTGCAGAGAGTCAGAATTCGCTCAAAAATCACACTCAGGAGTCAAATTCCCGACATTTCAGACATTTTAAAAACTGCAGGGGGGTTTGGGCAAAATATGACCCATCGCCGTTGGCATATTTTCGGTATGAAACGTCTTAATTTGAAACTGAAAATAGGTGCAGAGAGTCAGAATTCGGATAAAAAATCACACTCAGGAGTCAAATTCCCGACATTTCAGACATTTTAAAAACTGCAGGGGGGTTTTGGCAAAATATGACCCATCGCCGTTTTTAGTAATTGGCATATTTTCGGTATAAAAAGTCGTAATTTGAAACTGAAAATAGGTGCAGAGAGTCAGAATTCGGCTCAAAAATCACGCTCAGGAGTCAAATTTCCGACATTTCAGACATTTTGAAAACTGCAGGAGGGTTTGTGCAAAATATGACCCATCGCCGTTTACAGTAATTGGCATATTTTCGGTATGAAACGTCGTAATTTGAAACTGAAAATAGGTGCAGAGAGTCAGAATTCGGCTCAAAAATCACGCTCAATAGACAAATTTCCGACATTTCAGACATTTTGAAAACTGCAGGGGGGTTTGGGCAAAATATGACCCATCGCCGTTTACATTAATTGGCATATTTTCGGTATGAAACTTCATAATTTGAAACTGAAAATAGGTGCAGAGAGTCAGAATTCGGCTCAAAAATCACGTTCAGGAGTCAAATTTCCGACATTTCAGACATTTTGAAAACTGCAGGGGGGTTTGGGCAAAATATGACCCATCGCCGTTTTCAGTAGTTGGCATATTTTCTGTATAAAAAGTCGAAATTTTAAATTGAAAATAGGTGCAGAGAGTCAGAATTCGGATAAAAAATCACGCTCAGGAGTCAAATATCCGACATTTCAAACATTTTGAAAACTGCAGGGGGGTTTGGGCAAAATATGACCCATCGCCGTTTACAGTAATTGGCATATTTTCGGTATGAAACGTCGTAATTTGAAACTGAAAATAGGTGGAGAGAGTCAAAATTCGGCTCAAAAATCACGCACAGGAGTCAAATTTCCGACATTTCAGACATTTTGAAAACTGCAGGGGGCTTTGGGCAAAACATGACCCATCGCCGTTTTCAGTAATTGGCATATTTTCGGTATAAAAATTCGTAATTTGAAACTGAAAATAGGTGCAGAGAGTCAGAATTCGACTCAAAAATCACGCTCAGGAGTCAAATTTCCGACATTTCAGACATTTTGAAAACTGCAGGGGGGTTTGGGCAAAATATGACCCATCGCCGTTTTCAGTAATTGGCATATTTTAGGTATGAAACGTCGTAATTTGAAACGAAAAATAGGTGCAGAGAGTCAGAATTCGGCTCAAAAATCACGCTCTGGAGTCAAATTTCCGACATTTCAGACATTTTGAAAACGGCAGGGGGGTTCGGGCAAAATATGACCCATCGCCGTTTACAGTAATTGGCATATTTTTGGTATGAAACATAGTAATTTGAAACTGAAAATAGGTGCAGAGAGTCAGAATTCGGCTCAAAAATCACGCTTAGGAGTCAAATTTCCGACATTTCAGACATTTTAAAAACTGCAGGGGGGTTCGTGCAAAATATGACCCACCGCCGTTTTCAATAATTAGCATATTTTCGGTATGAAAGGTCGTTATTTGAAACTGAAAATAGATGCAGAGAGTCAGAATTCGGCTCAAAAATCACGCTCAGGCGTCAAATTTCCGACATTTCAGACATTTTAAAAATGCAGGGGGGTTCGGGCAAAATATGACCCATCGCCGTTTTAAGTAATTGGCATATTTTAGGTATGAAACGTCGTAATTTGAAACTGAAAATAGGTGCAGAGAGTCAGAATTCGGCTCAAAAATCACGCTCAGGAGTCAAATTTCCGACATTTCAGACATTTTGAAAACTGCAGGGGGATTAGGGCAAAATATGACCCATCGCCGTTGTCAGTAATTGGCATATTATCGGTATAAAAAGTCGTGTTTTGAAACTGAAAATAGGTGCAGAGAGTCAGAATTCGGCTGAAAAATCACGCTCAGGAGTCAAATTTCCGACATTTCAGACATTTTGAAAACTGCAGGGGGGTTTGGGCAAAATATGACCCATCGCCGTTTACAGTAATTGGCATATTTTCGGTATGAAACGTCGTAATTTGAAACTGAAAATAGGTGGAGAGAGTCAAAATTCGGCTCAAAAATCACGCTCAGGAGTCAAATTTCCGACATTTCAGACATTTTGAAAACTGCAGGGGGATTAGGGCAAAATATGACCCATCGCCGTTGTCAGTAATTGGCATATTATCGGTATAAAAAGTCGTGTTTTGAAACTGAAAATAGGTGCAGAGAGTCAGAATTCGCTCAAAAATCACACTCAGGAGTCAAATTCCCGACATTTCAGACATTTTAAAAACTGCAGGGGGGTTTGGGCAAAATATGACCCATCGCCGTTGGCATATTTTCGGTATGAAACGTCTTAATTTGAAACTGAAAATAGGTGCAGAGAGTCAGAATTCGGATAAAAAATCACACTCAGGAGTCAAATTCCCGACATTTCAGACATTTTAAAAACTGCAGGGGGGTTTTGGCAAAATATGACCCATCGCCGTTTTTAGTAATTGGCATATTTTCGGTATAAAAAGTCGTAATTTGAAACTGAAAATAGGTGCAGAGAGTCAGAATTCGGCTCAAAAATCACGCTCAGGAGTCAAATTTCCGACATTTCAGACATTTTGAAAACTGCAGGAGGGTTTGTGCAAAATATGACCCATCGCCGTTTACAGTAATTGGCATATTTTCGGTATGAAACGTCGTAATTTGAAACTGAAAATAGGTGCAGAGAGTCAGAATTCGGCTCAAAAATCACGCTCAATAGACAAATTTCCGACATTTCAGACATTTTGAAAACTGCAGGGGGGTTTGGGCAAAATATGACCCATCGCCGTTTACATTAATTGGCATATTTTCGGTATGAAACTTCATAATTTGAAACTGAAAATAGGTGCAGAGAGTCAGAATTCGGCTCAAAAATCACGTTCAGGAGTCAAATTTCCGACATTTCAGACATTTTGAAAACTGCAGGGGGGTTTGGGCAAAATATGACCCATCGCCGTTTTCAGTAGTTGGCATATTTTCTGTATAAAAAGTCGAAATTTTAAATTGAAAATAGGTGCAGAGAGTCAGAATTCGGATAAAAAATCACGCTCAGGAGTCAAATATCCGACATTTCAAACATTTTGAAAACTGCAGGGGGGTTTGGGCAAAATATAACCCATCGCCGTTTACAGTAATTGGCATATTTTCGGTATGAAACGTCGTAATTTGAAACTGAAAATAGGTGGAGAGAGTCAAAATTCGGCTCAAAAATCACGCACAGGAGTCAAATTTCCGACATTTCAGACATTTTGAAAACTGCAGGGGGCTTTGGGCAAAACATGACCCATCGCCGTTTTCAGTAATTGGCATATTTTCGGTATAAAAATTCGTAATTTGAAACTGAAAATAGGTGCAGAGAGTCAGAATTCGACTCAAAAATCACGCTCAGGAGTCAAATTTCCGACATTTCAGACATTTTGAAAACTGCAGGGGGGTTTGGGCAAAATATGACCCATCGCCGTTTTCAGTAATTGGCATATTTTAGGTATGAAACGTCGTAATTTGAAACGAAAAATAGGTGCAGAGAGTCAGAATTCGGCTCAAAAATCACGCTCTGGAGTCAAATTTCCGACATTTCAGACATTTTGAAAACGGCAGGGGGGTTCGGGCAAAATATGACCCATCGCCGTTTACAGTAATTGGCATATTTTTGGTATGAAACATAGTAATTTGAAACTGAAAATAGGTGCAGAGAGTCAGAATTCGGCTCAAAAATCACGCTTAGGAGTCAAATTTCCGACATTTCAGACATTTTAAAAACTGCAGGGGGGTTCGTGCAAAATATGACCCACCGCCGTTTTCAATAATTAGCATATTTTCGGTATGAAAGGTCGTTATTTGAAACTGAAAATAGATGCAGAGAGTCAGAATTCGGCTCAAAAATCACGCTCAGGAGTCAAATTTCCGACATTTCAGACATTTTAAAAATGCAGGGGGGTTCGGGCAAAATATGACCCATCGCCGTTTTAAGTAATTGGCATATTTTAGGTATGAAACGTCGTAATTTGAAACTGAAAATAGGTGCAGAGAGTCAGAATTCGGCTCAAAAATCACGCTCAGGAGTCAAATTTCCGACATTTCAGACATTTTGAAAACTGCAGGGGGATTAGGGCAAAATATGACCCATCGCCGTTGTCAGTAATTGGCATATTATCGGTATAAAAAGTCGTGTTTTGAAACTGAAAATAGGTGCAGAGAGTCAGAATTCGGCTGAAAAATCACGCTCAGGAGTCAAATTTCCGACATTTCAGACATTTTGAAAACTGCAGGGGGGTTTGGGCAAAATATGACCCATCGCCGTTTACAGTAATTGGCATATTTTCGGTATGAAACGTCGTAATTTGAAACTGAAAATAGGTGGAGAGAGTCAAAATTCGGCTCAAAAATCACGCACAGGAGTCAAATTTCCGATATTTCAGACATTTTGAAAACTGCAGGGGGGTTTGGGCAAAACATGACCCATCGCCGTTTTCAGTAATTGGCATATTTTCGGTATAAAAATTCGTAATTTGAAACTGAAAATAGGTGCAGAGAGTCAGAATTCGGCTCAAATATCACGCTCAGGAGTCAAATTTCCGACATTTCAGACATTTTGAAAACTGCAGGGGGGGGGGGGGGGGTTTGGCCAAAATATGACCCATCGCCGTTTACAGTAATTGGCATATTTTTAGTATGAAACATAGTAATTTGAAACTGAAAATAGGTGCAGAGAGTCAGAATTCGGCTCAAAAATCACGCTCAGGAGTCAAATTTCCGACATTTCAGACATTTTAAAAACTGCAGGGGGGTTCGTGCAAAATATGACCCACCGCCGTTTTCAGTAATTAGCATATTTTCGGTATGAAAAGTCGTTATTTGAAACTGAAATAAGATGCAGAGAGTCAGAATTCGGCTCAAAAATCACGCTCAGGAATCAAATTTCCGACATTTCAGACATTTAAAAAATGCAGGGGGGTTCGGGCAAAATATGACCCATCGCCGTTTTCAGTAATTGGCATATTTTAGGTATGAAACGTCGTAATTTGAAACTGAAAATAGGTGCAGAGAGTCAGAATTCGGCTCAAAAATCACGCTCAGGAGTCAAATTTCCGACATTTCAGACATTTTGAAAACTGCAGGGGGATTAGGGCAAAATATGACCCATCGCCGTTGTCAGTAATTGGCATATTATCGGTATAAAAAGTCGTGTTTTGAAACTGAAAATAGGTGCAGAGAGTCAGAATTCGGCTCAAAAATCACGCTCAGGAGTCAAATTTCCGACATTTCAGACATTTTGAAAACTGCAGGGGGTTTGAGCAAAATATGACCCATCGCCGTTTACAGTAATTGGCATATTTTCGGTATGAAACGTCGTAATTTGAAACTGAAAATAGGTGCAGAGTGTCAGAATACGGCTCAAAAATCACGCTCAGGAGTCAAATTTCCGACATTTCAGACATTTTGAAAACTGCAGGGGGGTTTGGGCAAAATATGACCCATCGCCGTTTTCAGTAATTGGCATATTTTCGGTATGAAAAGTCGTAATTTGAAACTGAAAATAGGTGCAGAGAGTCAGAATTCGGCTCAAAAATCATGCTCAGGAGTCAGATTTCCGACATTTCAGACATTTTGAAAACTGCAGGGGGGTTTTGGCAAAATATGACCCATCGCCGTTTTCAGTAATTGGCATATTTTCGGAATAAAAAGTCGTAATTTGAAACTGAAAATAGCTGCAGAGAGTCAGAATTCGGATAAAAAATCACGCTCAGGAGTCAAATTTCCAAGATTTCAGACATTTTGAAAACTGCAGCAGGGTTTGGGCAAAATATGACCCATCGCGTTTACAGTAATTGGCATATTTTCGGTATGAAACGTCGTAATTTGAAACTGAAAATAGGTGCAGAGAGTCAGAATTTGGCTCAAAAATCACGCTCAGTAGTCAAATTTCCGACATTTCAGACATTTTGAAAACTGCAGGGGGGTTTGGGCAAAATATGACCCATCGCTGTTTACATTAATTGGCATATTTTCGGTATGAAACTTCGTAATTTGAAACTGAAAATAGGTGCAGAGAGTCAGAATTAGGCTCAAAAATAACGCTCAGGATTCAAATTTCCGACATTTCAGACATTTTGAAAACTGCAGGGGGGTTTGGGCAAAATATGACCCATCGCCGTTTACAGTAATTGGCATATTATCGGTATAAAAAGTCGTGTTTTGAAACTGAAAATAGGTGCAGAGAGTCAGAATTCGGCTCAAAAATCACGCTCAGGAGTCAAATTTCCGACATTTCAGACATTTTGAAAACTGCAGGGGGGTTTGGGCAAAATATGACCCATCGCCGTTTACAGTAATTGGCATATTTTCGGTATGAAACGTCGTAATTTGAAACTGAAAATAGGTGGAGAGAGTCAAAATTTGGCTCAAAAATCACGCACAGGAGTCAAATTTCCGACATTTCAGACATTTTGAAAACTGCAGGGGGGTTTGGGCAAAACATGACCCATCGCCGTTTTCAGTAATTGGCATATTTTCGGTATAAAAATTCGTAATTTGAAACTGAAAATAGGTGCAGAGAGTCAGAATTCGGCTCAAATATCACGCTCAGGAGTCAAATTTCAGACATTTCAGACATTTTGAAAACTGCAGGGGGGGGTTTGGCCAAAATATGACCCATCGCCGTTTACAGTAATTGGCATATTTTCGGTATGAAACGTCGCAAATTGAAACTGAAAATAGGTGCAGAAAGTCAGAATTCGGCTCAAAAATCACGCTCAGGAGTCAAATTTCCGACATTTCAGACATTTTGAAAACGGCAGGGGGGTTTGGGCAAAATATGACCCATCGCCGTTTACAGTAATTGGCATATTTTTGGTATGAAACATAGTAATTTGAAACAGAAAATAGGTGCAGAGAGTCAGAATTCGGCTCAAAAATCACGCTCAGGAGTCAAATTTCCGACATTTCAGACATTTTAAAAATGCAGGGGGGTTCGGGCAAAATATGACCCATCGCCGTTTTCAGTAATTGGCATATTTTAGGTATGAAACGTCGTAATTTGAAACTGAAAATAGGTGCAGAGAGTCAGAATTCGGCTCAAAAATCACGCTCAGGAGTCAAATTTCCGACATTTCAGACATTTTGAAAACTGCAGGGGGATTAGGGCATAATATGACCCATCGCCGTTGTCAGTAATTGGCATATTATCGGTATAAAAAGTCGTGTTTTGAAACTGAAAATAGGTGCAGAGAGTCAGAATTCGGCTCAAAAATCACACTCAGGAGTCAAATTCCCGACATTTCAGACATTTTAAAAACTGCAGGGGGGTTTGGGCAAAATATGACCCCATCGCCGTTGGCATATTTTCGGTATGAAACGTCTTAATTTGAAACTGAAAATAGGTGCAGAGAGTCAGAATTCGGATAAAAAATCACACTCAGGAGTCAAATTCCCGACATTTCAGACATTTTAAAAACTGCAGGGGGGTTTTGGCAAAATATGACCCATCGCCGTTTTTAGTAATTGGCATATTTTCGGTATAAAAAGTCGTAATTTGAAACTGAAAATAGGTGCAGAGAGTCAGAATTCGGATAAAAAATCACGCTCAGGAGTCAAATTTCCGACATTTCAGACATTTTGAAAACTGCAGGAGGGTTTGTGCAAAATATGACCCATCGCCGTTTACAGTAATTGGCATATTTTCGGTATGAAACGTCGTAATTTGAAACTGAAAATAGGTGCAGAGAGTCAGAATTCGGCTCAAAAATCACGCTCAATAGACAAATTTCCGACATTTCAGACATTTTGAAAACTGCAGGGGGGTTTGGGCAAAATATGACCCATCGCCGTTTACATTAATTGGCATATTTTCGGTATGAAACTTCGTAATTTGAAACTGAAAATAGGTGCAGAGAGTCAGAATTCGGCTCAAAAATCACGTTCAGGAGTCAAATTTCCGACATTTCAGACATTTTGAAAACTGCAGGGGGGTTTGGGCAAAATATGACCCATCGCCGTTTTCAGTAGTTGGCATATTTTCTGTATAAAAAGTCGAAATTTGAAATTGAAAATAGGTGCAGAGAGTCAGAATTCGGATAAAAAATCACGCTCAGGAGTCAAATATCCGACATTTCAGACATTTTGAAAACTGCAGGGGGGTTTGGGCAAAATATGACCCATCGCCGTTTACAGTAATTGGCATATTTTCGGTATGAAACGTCGTAATTTGAAACTGAAAATAGGTGGAGAGAGTCAAAATTCGGCTCAAAAATCACGCTCAGGAGTCAAATTTCCGACATTTCAGACATTTTGAAAACTGCAGGGGGGTTTGGGCAAAATATGACCCATCGCCGTTTTCAGTAATTGGCATATTTTAGGTATGAAACGTCGTAATTTGAAACTTAAAATAGGTGCAGAGAGTCAGAATTCGGCTCAAAAATCACGCTCTGGAGTCAAATTTCCGACATTTCAGACATTTTGAAAACGGCAGGGGGGTTCGGGCAAAATATGACCCATCGCCGTTTACAGTAATTGGCATATTTTTGGTATGAAACATAGTAATTTGAAACTGAAAATAGGTGCAGAGAGTCAGAATTCGGCTCAAAAATCACGCTTAGGAGTCAAATTTCCGACATTTCAGACATTTTAAAAACTGCAGGGGGGGTTCGTGCAAAATATGACCCACCCCCGTTTTCAATAATTAGCATATTTTCGGTATGAAAAGTCGTTATTTGAAACTGAAAATAGATGCAGAGAGTCAGAATTCGGCTCAAAAATCACGCTCAGGAGTCAAATCTCCGACATTTCAGACATTTTAAAAATGCAGGGGGGTTCGGGCAAAATATGACCCATCACCGTTTTCAGTAATTGGCATATTTTAGGTATGTAACGTCGTAATTTGAAACTGAAAATAGGTGCAGAGAGTCAGAATTCGGCTCAAAAATCACGCTCAGGAGTCAAATTTCCGACATTGCAGACATTTTGAAAACTGCAGGGGGATTAGGGCAAAATATGACCCATCGCCGTTGTCAGTAATTGGCATATTATCGGTATAAAAAGTCGTGTTTTGAAACTGAAAATAGGTGCAGAGAGTCAGAATTCGGCTCAAAAATCACACTCAGGAGTCAAATTCCCGACATTTCAGACATTTTAAAAACTGCAGGGGGGTTTGGGCAAAATATGACCCATCGCCGTTGGCATATTTTCGGTATGAAACGTCTTAATTTGAAACTGAAAATAGGTGCAGAGAGTCAGAATTCGGATAAAAAATCACACTCAGGAGTCAAATTCCCGACATTTCAGACATTTTAAAAACTGCAGGGGGGTTTTGGCAAAATATGACCCATCGCCGTTTTTAGTAATTGGCATATTTTCGGTATAAAAAGTCGTAATTTGAAACTGAAAATAGGTGCAGAGAGTCAGAATTCGGCTCAAAAATCACGCTCAGGAGTCAAATTTCCGACATTTCAGACATTTTGAAAACTGCAGGAGGGTTTGTGCAAAATATGACCCATCGCCGTTTACAGTAATTGGCATATTTTCGGTATGAAACGTCGTAATTTGAAACTGAAAATAGGTGCAGAGAGTCAGAATTCGGCTCAAAAATCACGCTCAATAGACAAATTTCCGACATTTCAGACATTTTGAAAACTGCAGGGGGGTTTGGGCAAAATATGACCCATCGCCGTTTACATTAATTGGCATATTTTCGGTATGAAACTTCGTAATTTGAAACTGAAAATAGGTGCAGAGAGTCAGAATTCGGCTCAAAAATCACGTTCAGGAGTCAAATTTCCGACATTTCAGACATTTTGAAAACTGCAGGGGGGTTTGGGCAAAATATGACCCATCGCCGTTTTCAGTAGTTGGCATATTTTCTGTATAAAAAGTCGAAATTTGAAATTGAAAATAGGTGCAGAGAGTCAGAATTCGGATAAAAAATCACGCTCAGGAGTCAAATATCCGACATTTCAAACATTTTGAAAACTGCAGGGGGGTTTGGGCAAAATATGACCCATCGCCGTTTACAGTAATTGGCATATTTTCGGTATGAAACGTCGTAATTTGAAACTGAAAATAGGTGGAGAGAGTCAAAATTCGGCTCAAAAATAACGCACAGGAGTCAAATTTCCGACATTTCAGACATTTTGAAAACTGCAGGGGGCTTTGGGCAAAACATGACCCATCGCCGTTTTCAGTAATTGGCATATTTTCGGTATAAAAATTCGTAATTTGAAACTGAAAATAGGTGCAGAGAGTCAGAATTCGACTCAAAAATCACGCTCAGGAGTCAAATTTCCGACATTTCAGACATTTTGAAAACTGCAGGGGGGTTTGGGCAAAATATGACCCATCGCCGTTTTCAGTAATTGGCATATTTTAGGTATGAAACGTCGTAATTTGAAACTAAAAATAGGTGCAGAGAGTCAGAATTCGGCTCAAAAATCACGCTCTGGAGTCAAATTTCCGACATTTCAGACATTTTGAAAACGGCAGGGGGGTTCGGGCAAAATATGACCCATCGCCGTTTACAGTAATTGGCATATTTTTGGTATGAAACATAGTAATTTGAAACTGAAAATAGGTGCAGAGAGTCAGAATTCGGCTCAAAAATCACGCTTAGGAGTCAAATTTCCGACATTTCAGACATTTTAAAAACTGCAGGGGGGTTCGTGCAAAATATGACCCACCGCCGTTTTCAATAATTAGCATATTTTCGGTATGAAAAGTCGTTATTTGAAACTGAAAATAGATGCAGAGAGTCAGAATTCGGCTCAAAAATCACGCTCAGGAGTCAAATTTCCGACATTTCAGACATTTTAAAAATGCAGGGGGGTTCGGGCAAAATATGACCCATCGCCGTTTTAAGTAATTGGCATATTTTAGGTATGAAACGTCGTAATTTGAAACTGAAAATAGGTGCAGAGAGTCAGAATTCGGCTCAAAAATCACGCTCAGGAGTCAAATTTCCGACATTTCAGACATTTTGAAAACTGCAGGGGGATTAGGGCAAAATATGACCCATCGCCGTTGTCAGTAATTGGCATATTATCGGTATAAAAAGTCGTGTTTTGAAACTGAAAATAGGTGCAGAGAGTCAGAATTCGGCTGAAAAATCACGCTCAGGAGTCAAATTTCCGACATTTCAGACATTTTGAAAACTGCAGGGGGGTTTGGGCAAAATATGACCCATCGCCGTTTACAGTAATTGGCATATTTTCGGTATGAAACGTCGTAATTTGAAACTGAAAATAGGTGGAGAGAGTCAAAATTCGGCTCAAAAATCACGCACAGGAGTCAAATTTCCGATATTTCAGACATTTTGAAAACTGCAGGGGGGTTTGGGCAAAACATGACCCATCGCCGTTTTCAGTAATTGGCATATTTTCGGTATAAAAATTCGTAATTTGAAACTGAAAATAGGTGCAGAGAGTCAGAATTCGGCTCAAATATCACGCTCAGGAGTCAAATTTCCGACATTTCAGACATTTTGAAAACTGCAGGGGGGGGGGGGGGGGTTTGGCCAAAATATGACCCATCGCCGTTTACAGTAATTGGCATATTTTTAGTATGAAACATAGTAATTTGAAACTGAAAATAGGTGCAGAGAGTCAGAATTCGGCTCAAAAATCACGCTCAGGAGTCAAATTTCCGACATTTCAGACATTTTAAAAACTGCAGGGGGGTTCGTGCAAAATATGACCCACCGCCGTTTTCAGTAATTAGCATATTTTCGGTATGAAAAGTCGTTATTTGAAACTGAAAATAGATGCAGAGAGTCAGAATTCGGCTCAAAAATCACGCTCAGGAATCAAATTTCCGACATTTCAGACATTTTAAAAATGCAGGGGGGTTCGGGCAAAATATGACCCATCGCCGTTTTCAGTAATTGGCATATTTTAGGTATGAAACGTCGTAATTTGAAACTGAAAATAGGTGCAGAGAGTCAGAATTCGGCTCAAAAATCACGCTCAGGAGTCAAATTTCCGACATTTCAGACATTTTGAAAACTGCAGGGGGATTAGGGCAAAATATGACCCATCGCCGTTGTCAGTAATTGGCATATTATCGGTATAAAAAGTCGTGTTTTGAAACTGAAAATAGGTGCAGAGAGTCAGAATTCGGCTCAAAAATCACGCTCAGGAGTCAAATTTCCGACATTTCAGACATTTTGAAAACTGCAGGGGGGTTTGAGCAAAATATGACCCATCGCCGTTTACAGTAATTGGCATATTTTCGGTATGAAACGTCGTAATTTGAAACTGAAAATAGGTGCAGAGTGTCAGAATACGGCTCAAAAATCACGCTCAGGAGTCAAATTTCCGACATTTCAGACATTTTGAAAACTGCAGGGGGGTTTGGGCAAAATATGACCCATCGCCGTTTTCAGTAATTGGCATATTTTCGGTATGAAAAGTCGTAATTTGAAACTGAAAATAGGTGCAGAGAGTCAGAATTCGGCTCAAAAATCACGCTCAGGATTCAGATTTCCGACATTTCAGACATTTTGAAAACTGCAGGGGGGTTTTGGCAAAATATGACCCATCGCCGTTTTCAGTAATTGGCATATTTTCGGAATAAAAAGTCGTAATTTGAAACTGAAAATAGCTGCAGAGAGTCAGAATTCGGATAAAAAATCACGCTCAGGAGTCAAATTTCCAAGATTTCAGACATTTTGAAAACTGCAGCAGGGTTTGGGCAAAATATGACCCATCGCGTTTACAGTAATTGGCATATTTTCGGTATGAAACGTCGTAATTTGAAACTGAAAATAGGTGCAGAGAATCAGAATTTGGCTCAAAAATCACGCTCAGTAGTCAAATTTCCGACATTTCAGACATTTTGAAAACTGCAGGGGGGTTTGGGCAAAATATGACCCATCGCTGTTTACATTAATTGGCATATTTTCGGTATGAAACTTCGTAATTTGAAACTGAAAATAGGTGCAGAGAGTCAGAATTAGGCTCAAAAATAACGCTCAGGAGTCAAATTTCCGACATTTCAGACATTTTGAAAACTGCAGGGGGGTTTGGGCAAAATATGACCCATCGCCGTTTACAGTAATTGGCATATTTTCGGTATGAAACGTCGTAATTTGAAACTGAAAATAGGTGGAGAGAGTCAAAATTCGGCTCAAAAATCACGCTCAGGAGTCAAATTTCCGACATTTCAGACATTTTGAAAACTGCAGGGTGGTTTGGGCAAAATATGACCCATCGCCGTTGTCAGTAATTGGCATATTTTAGGTATGAAACGTCGTAATTTGAAACTAAAAATAGGTGCAGAGAGTCAGAATTCGGCTCAAAAATCACGCTCTGGAGTCAAATTTCCGACATTTCAGACATTTTGAAAACGGCAGGGGGGTTCGGGCAAAATATGACCCATCGCCGTTTACAGTAATTGGCATATTTTTGGTATGAAACATAGTAATTTGAAACTGAAAATAGGTGCAGAGAGTCAGAATTCGGCTCAAAAATCACGCTTAGGAGTCAAATTTCCGACATTTCAGACATTTTAAAAACTGCAGGGCGGGTTCGTGCAAAATATGACCCACCCCCGTTTTCAATAATTAGCATATTTTCGGTATGAAAAGTCGTTATTTGAAACTGAAAATAGATGCAGAGAGTCAGAATTCGGCTCAAAAATCACGCTCAGGAGTCAAATTTCCGACATTTCAGACATTTTAAAAATGCAGGGGGGGTTCGGGCAAAATATGACCCATCGCCGTTTTCAGTAATTGGCATATTTTAGGTGTGTAACGTCGTAATTTGAAACTGAAAATAGGTGCAGAGAGTCAGAATTCGGCTCAAAAATCAAGCTCAGGAGTCAAATTTCCGACATTTCAGACATTTTGAAAACTGCAGGGGGATTAGGGCAAAATATGACCCATCGCCGTTGTCAGTAATTGGCATATTATCGGTATAAAAAGTCGTGTTTTGAAACTGAAAATAGGTGCAGAGAGTCAGAATTCGGCTCAAAAATCACACTCAGGAGTCAAATTCCCGACATTTCAGACATTTTAAAAACTGCAGGGGGGTTTGGGCAAAATATGACCCATCGCCGTTGGCATATTTTCGGTATGAAACGTCTTAATTTGAAACTGAAAATAGGTGCAGAGAGTCAGAATTCGGATAAAAAATCACACTCAGGAGTCAAATTCCCGACATTTCAGACATTTTAAAAACTGCAGGGGGGTTTTGGCAAAATATGACCCATCGCCGTTTTCAGTAATTGGCATATTTTCGGTATAAAAAGTCGTAATTTGAAACTGAAAATAGGTGCAGAGAGTCAGAATTCGGCTCAAAAATCACGCTCAGGAGTCAAATTTCCGACATTTCAGACATTTTGAAAACTGCAGGAGGGTTTGTGCAAAATATGACCCATCGCCGTTTACAGTAATTGGCATATTTTCGGTATGAAACGTCGTAATTTGAAACTGAAAATAGGTGCAGAGAGTCAGAATTCGGCTCAAAAATCACGCTCAATAGACAAATTTCCGACATTTCAGCCATTTTGAAAACTGCAGGGGGGTTTGGGCAAAATATGACCCATCGCCGTTTACATTAATTGGCATATTTTCGGTATGAAACTTCGTAATTTGAAACTGAAAATAGGTGCAGAGAGTCAGAATTCGGCTCAAAAATCACGTTCAGGAGTCAAATTTCCGACATTTCAGACATTTTGAAAACTGCAGGGGGGTTTGGGCAAAATATGACCCATCGCCGTTTTCAGTAGTTGGCATATTTTCTGTATAAAAAGTCGAAATTTGAAATTGAAAATAGGTGCAGAGAGTCAGAATTCGGATAAAAAATCACGCTCAGGAGTCAAATATCCGACATTTCAGACATTTTGAAAACTGCAGGGGGGTTTGGGCAAAATATGACCCATCGCCGTTTACAGTAATTGGCATATTTTTGGTATGAAACGTCGTAATTTGAAACTGAAAATAGGTGGAGAGAGTCAAAATTCGGCTCAAAAATCACGCACAGGAGTCAAATTTCCGACATTTCAGACATTTTGAAAACTGCAGGGGGCTTTGGGCAAAACATGACCCATCGCCGTTTTCAGTAATTGGCATATTTTCGGTATAAAAATTCGTAATTTGAAACTGAAAATAGGTGCAGAGAGTCAGAATTCGGCTCAAAAATCACGCTCAGGAGTCAAATTTCCGACATTTCAGACATTTTGAAAACTGTAGGGGGGTTTGGGCAAAATATGACCCATCGCCGTTTTCAGTAATTGGCATATTTTAGGTATGAAACGTCGTAATTTGAAACTAAAAATAGGTGCAGAGAGTCAGAATTCGGCTCAAAAATCACGCTCTGGAGTCAAATTTCCGACATTTCAGACATTTTGAAAACGGCAGGGGGGTTCGGGCAAAATATGACCCATCGCCGTTTACAGTAATTGGCATATTTTTGGTATGAAACATAGTAATTTGAAACTGAAAATAGGTGCAGAGAGTCAGAATTCGGCTCAAAAATCACGCTTAGGAGTCAAATTTCCGACATTTCAGACATTTTAAAAACTGCAGGGGGGTTCGTGCAAAATATGACCCACCGCCGTTTTCAATAATTAGCATCTTTCGGTATGAAAAGTCGTTATTTGAAACTGAAAATAGATGCAGAGAGTCAGAATTCGGCTCAAAAATCACGCTCAGGAGTCAAATTTCCGACATTTCAGACATTTTAAAAATGCAGGGGGGTTCGGGCAAAATATGACCCATCGCCGTTTTAAGTAATTGGCATATTTTAGGTATGAAACATCGTAATTTGAAACTGAAAATAGGTGCAGAGAGTCAGAATTCGGCTCAAAAATCACACTCAGGAGTCAAATTTCCGACATTTCAGACATTTTGAAAACTGCAGGGGGATTAGGGCAAAATATGACCCATCGCCGTTGTCAGTAATTGGCATATTATCGGTATAAAAAGTCGTGTTTTGAAACTGAAAATAGGTGCAGAGAGTCAGTATTCGGCTGAAAAATCACGCTCAGGAGTCAAATTTCCGACATTTCAGACATTTTGAAAACTGCAGGGGGGTTTGGGCAAAATATGACCCATCGCCGTTTACAGTAATTGGCATATTTTCGGTATGAAACGTCGTAATTTGAAACTGAAAATAGGTGGAGAGAGTCAAAATTCGGCTCAAAAATCACGCACAGGAGTCAAATTTCCGATATTTCAGACATTTTGAAAACTGCAGGGGGGTTTGGGCAAAACATGACCCATCGCCGTCTTCAGTAATTGGCATATTTTCGGTATAAAAATTCGTAATTTGAAACTGAAAATAGGTGCAGAGAGTCAGAATTCGGCTCAAATATCACGCTCAGGAGTCAAATTTCAAACATTTCAGACATTTTGAAAACTGCAGGGGGGGGGGGGGGTTTGGCCAAAATATGACCCATCGCCGTTTACAGTAATTGGCATATTTTCGGTATGAAACGTCGCAAATTGAAACTGAAAATAGGTGCAGAGAGTCAGAATTCGGCTCAAAAATCACGCTCAGGAGTCAAATTTCCGACATTTCAGACATTTTGAAAACGGCAGGGGGGTTTGGCCAAAATATGACCCATCGCCGTTTACAGTAATTGGCATATTTTTGGTATGAAACATAGTAATTTGAAACTGAAAATTGGTGCAGAGAGTCAGAATTCGGCTCAAAAATCACGCTCAGGAGTCAAATTTCCGACATTTCAGACATTTTAAAAACTGCAGGGGGGTTCGTGCAAAATATGACCCACCGCCGTTTTCAGTAATTAGCATATTTTCGGTATGAAAAGTCGTTATTTGAAACTGAAAATAGATGCAGAGAGTCAGAATTCGGCTCAAAAATCACGCTCAGGAGTCAAATTTCCGACATTTCAGACATTTTAAAAATGCAGGGGGGTTCGGGCAAAATATGACCCATCGCCGTTTTCAGTAATTGGCATATTTTAGGTATGAAACGTCGTAATTTGAAACTGAAAATAGGTGCAGAGAGTCAGAATTCGGCTCAAAAATCACGCTCAGGAGTCAAATTTCCGACATTTCAGACATTTTGAAAACTGCAGGGGGATTAGGGCAAAATATGACCCATCGCCGTTGTCAGTAATTGGCATATTATCGGTATAAAAAGTCGTGTTTTGAAACTGAAAATAGGTGCAGAGAGTCAGAATTCGGCTCAAAAATCACGCTCAGGAGTCAAATTTCCGACATTTCAGACATTTTGAAAACTGCAGGGGGGTTTGAGCAAAATATGACCCATCGCCGTTTACAGTAATTGGCATATTTTCGGTATGAAACGTCGTAATTTAAAACTGAAAATAGGTGCAGAGTGTCAGAATTCGGCTCAAAAATCACGCTCAGGAGTCAAATTTCCGACATTTCAGACATTTTGAAAACTGCAGGGGGGTTTGGGCAAAATATGACCCATCGCCGTTTTCAGTAATTGGCATATTTTCGGTATGAAAAGTCGTAATTTGAAACTGAAAATAGGTGCAGAGAGTCAGAATTCGGCTCAAAAATCACGCTCAGGAGTCAGATTTCCGACATTTCAGACATTTTGAAAACTGCAGGGGGGTTTTGGCAAAATATGACCCATCGCCGTTTTCAGTAATTGGCATATTTTCGGAATAAAAAGTCGTAATTTGAAACTGAAAATAGCTGCAGAGAGTCAGAATTCGGATAAAAAATCACGCTCAGGAGTCAAATTTCCAAGATTTCAGACATTTTGAAAACTGCAGCAGGGTTTGGGCAAAATATGACCCATCGCGTTTACAGTAATTGGCATATTTTCGGTATGAAACGTCGTAATTTGAAACTGAAAATAGGTGCAGAGAGTCAGAATTTGGCTCAAAAATCACGCTCAGTAGTCAAATTTCCGACATTTCAGACATTTTGAAAACTGCAGGGGGGTTTGGGCAAAATATGACCCATCGCCGTTTACATTAATTGGCATATTTTCGGTATGAAACTTCGTAATTTGAAACTGAAAATAGGTGCAGAGAGTCAGAATTCGGCTCAAAAATCACGCTCAGGAGTCAAATTTCCGACATTTCAGACATTTTGAAAACTGCAGGGGGGTTTGGGCAAAATATGACCCATCGCCGTTTACATTAATTGGCATATTTTCGGTATGAAACTTCGTAATTTGAAACTGAAAAAAGGTGCAGAGAGTCAGAATTCGGCTCAAAAATCACGCTCAGGAGTCAAATTTCCGACATTTCAGACATTTTGAAAACTGCAGGGGGGTTTGGGCAAACTATGACCCATCGCCGTTTACAGTAATTGGCATATTTTCGGTATGAAACATTGTAATTTGAAACTGAAAATAGTTGCAGAGAGACAGAATTCAGCTCAAAAATCACGGTCAGGAGTCAAATTTCCGACATTTCAGACATTTTGAAAACTGCAGGGGGGTTTGGGCAAAATATGACCCATCGCCGTTTTCAGTAGTTGGCATATTTTCGGAATAAAAAGTCGTAATTTGAAATTAAAAATAGGTGCAGAGAGTCAGAATTCGGATAAAAAATCACGCTCAGGAGTCAAACATCCGACATTTCAGACATTTTGAAAACTGCAGGGGGGTTTGGGCAAAATATGACCCATCGCGTTTTCAGTAATTGGCATATTTTCGGTATGAAACGTCGTAATTTGAAACTGATAATAGGTGCAGAGAGTCAGAATTCGGCTCAAAAATCAGGCTCAGGAGTCAAATTTCCGACATTTCAGACATTTTGTAAACTGCAGGGGGGTTTGGGCAAAATATGACCTTCGCCGTTGGCATATTTTTGGTATGAAACGTCGTAATTTGAAACTGAAAATAGGTGCAGAGAGTCAGAGTTCGGCTCAAAAACCACGCTCAGGAGTCAAATTTCTGACATTTCAGACATTTTGAAAACTGCAGGGGGGTTTGGGCAAAATATGACCCATCGCCGTTTTCAGTAATTGGCATATTTTAGGTATGAAACGTCGTAATTTGAAACTGAAAATAGGTGCAGAGAGTCAGAATTCGGTTCAAAAATCACGCTCAGGAGTCAAATTTCCGACATTTCAGACATTTTGAAAACTGCAGGGGGATTAGGGCAAAATATGACCCATCGCCGTTGTCAGTAATTGGCATATTATCGGTATAAAAAGTCGTGTTTTGAAACTGAAAATAGGTGCAGAGAGTCAGAATTCGGCTCAAAAATCACGCTCAGGAGTCAAATTTCCGACATTTCAGACATTTTGAAAACTGCAGGGGGGTTTGAGCAAAATATGACCCATCGCCGTTTACAGTAATTGGCATATTTTCGGTATGAAACTTCGTAATTTGAAACTGAAAATAGGTGCAGAGAGTCAGAATTCGGCTCAAAAATCACGCTCAGGAGTCAAATTTCCGACATTTCAGACATTTTGAAAACTGCAGGGGGGTTTGGGCAAACTATGACCCATCGCCGTTTACAGTAATTGGCATATTTTCGGTATGAAACATTGTAATTTGAAACTGAAAATAGTTGCAGAGAGACAGAATTCAGCTCAAAAATCACGGTCAGGAGTCAAATTTCCGACATTTCAGACATTTTGAAAACTGCAGGGGGGTTTGGGCAAAATATGACCCATCGCCGTTTTCAGTAGTTGGCATATTTTCGGAATAAAAAGTCGTAATTTGAAATTAAAAATAGGTGCAGAGAGTCAGAATTCGGATAAAAAATCACGCTCAGGAGTCAAACATCCGACATTTCAGACATTTTGAAAACTGCAGGGGGGTTTGGGCAAAATATGACCCATCGCGTTTTCAGTAATTGGCATATTTTCGGTATGAAACGTCGTAATTTGAAACTGATAATAGGTGCAGAGAGTCAGAATTCGGCTCAAAAATCAGGCTCAGGAGTCAAATTTCCGACATTTCAGACATTTTGTAAACTGCAGGGGGGTTTGGGCAAAATATGACCTTCGCCGTTGGCATATTTTTGGTATGAAACGTCGTAATTTGAAACTGAAAATAGGTGCAGAGAGTCAGAGTTCGGCTCAAAAACCACGCTCAGGAGTCAAATTTCTGACATTTCAGACATTTTGAAAACTGCAGGGGGGTTTGGGCAAAATATGACCCATCGCCGTTTTCAGTAATTGGCATATTTTAGGTATGAAACGTCGTAATTTGAAACTGAAAATAGGTGCAGAGAGTCAGAATTCGGCTCAAAAATCACGCTCAGGAGTCAAATTTCCGACATTTCAGACATTTTGAAAACTGCAGGGGGATTAGGGCAAAATATGACCCATCGCCGTTGTCAGTAATTGGCATATTATCGGTATAAAAAGTCGTGTTTTGAAACTGAAAATAGGTGCAGAGAGTCAGAATTCGGCTCAAAAATCACGCTCAGGAGTCAAATTTCCGACATTTCAGACATTTTGAAAACTGCAGGGGGGTTTGAGCAAAATATGACCCATCGCCGTTTACAGTAATTGGCATATTTTCGGTATGAAACGTCGTAATTTGAAACTGAAAATAGGTGCAGAGTGTCAGAATTCGGCTCAAAAATCACGCTCAGGAGTCAAATTTCCGACATTTCAGACATTTTGAAAACTGCAGGGGGGTTTGGGCAAAATATGACCCATCGCCGTTTTCAGTAATTGGCATATTTTCGGTATGAAAAGTCGTAATTTGAAACTGAAAATAGGTGCAGAGAGTCAGAATTCGGCTCAAAAATCACGCTCAGGAGTCAGATTTCCGACATTTCAGACATTTTGAAAACTGCAGGGGGGTTTTGGCAAAATATGACCCATCGCCGTTTTCAGTAATTGGCATATTTTCGGAATAAAAAGTCGTAATTTGAAACTGAAAATAGCTGCAGAGAGTCAGAATTCGGATAAAAAATCACGCTCAGGAGTCAAATTTCCAAGATTTCAGACATTTTGAAAACTGCAGCAGGGTTTGGGCAAAATATGACCCATCGCGTTTACAGTAATTGGCATATTTTCGGTATGAAACGTCGTAATTTGAAACTGAAAATAGGTGCAGAGAGTCAGAATTTGGCTCAAAAATCACGCTCAGTAGTCAAATTTCCGACATTTCAGACATTTTGAAAACTGCAGGGGGGTTTGGGCAAAATATGACCCATCGCCGTTTACATTAATTGGCATATTTTCGGTATGAAACTTCGTAATTTGAAACTGAAAATAGGTGCAGAGAGTCAGAATTCGGCTCAAAAATCACGCTCAGGAGTCAAATTTCCGACATTTCAGACATTTTGAAAACTGCAGGGGGGTTTGGGCAAAATATGACCCATCGCCGTTTACATTAATTGGCATATTTTCGGTATGAAACTTCGTAATTTGAAACTGAAAATAGGTGCAGAGAGTCAGAATTCGGCTCAAAAATCACGCTCAGGAGTCAAATTTCCGACATTTCAGACATTTTGAAAACTGCAGGGGGGTTTGGGCAAAATATGACCCATCGCCGTTTACAGTAATTGGCATATTTTCGGTATGAAACATTGTAATTTGAAACTGAAAATAGTTGCAGAGAGACAGAATTCAGCTAAAAAATCACGGTCAGGAGTCAAATTTCCGACATTTCAGACATTTTGAAAACTGCAGGGGGGTTTGGGCAAAATATGACCCATCGCCGTTTTCAGTAGTTGGCATATTTTCGGAATAAAAAGTCGTAATTTGAAATTAAAAATAGGTGCAGAGAGTCAGAATTCGGATAAAAAATCACGCTCAGGAGTCAAACATCCGACATTTCAGACATTTTGAAAACTGCAGGGGGGTTTGGGCAAAATATGACCCATCGCGTTTTCAGTAATTGGCATATTTTCGGTATGAAACGTCGTAATTTGAAACTGATAATAGGTGCAGAGAGTCAGAATTCGGCTCAAAAATCAGGCTCAGGAGTCAAATTTCCGACATTTCAGACATTTTGTAAACTGCAGGGGGGTTTGGGCAAAATATGACCTTCGCTGTTGGCATATTTTTGGTATGAAACGTCGTAATTTGAAACTGAAAATAGGTGCAGAGAGTCAGAGTTCGGCTCAAAAACCACGCTCAGGAGTCAAATTTCTGACATTTCAGACATTTTGAAAACTGCAGAGGGGTTTGGGCAAAATATGACCCATCGCTGTTTTCAGTAATTGGCATATTTTCGATATAAAAAGTCGTAATTTGAAATTGAAAATAGGTGCAGAGAGTCAGAATTTAGCTCAAAAATCACTCAGGAGTCAAATTTCCGACATTTCAGACATTTTAAAACTCCAGGAGGGTTTTAGCAAAATATGACCCATCGCCGTTTTCAGTAATTGGCATATTTTCGGTATAAAAAGTCGTAATTTGAAACTGAAAATAGGTGCAGAGAGTCAGAATTCGGATAAAAAATCACGCTCAGGAGTCAAATTTCCGACATTTCAGACATTTTGAAAACTGCAGGAGGGTTTGGGCAAAATATGACCCATCGCCGTTTACAGTAATTGGCATATTTTCGGTATGAAACATTGTAATTTGAAACTGAAAAAAGGTGCAGAGAGACAGAATTCAGCTCAAAAATCACGCTCAGGAGTCAAATTTCCGACATTTCAGACATTTTGAAAACTGCAGGGGGGCTTGGGCAAAATATGACCCATCGCCGTTTACAGTAATTGGCATATTTTCGGTATGAAACGTCGTAATTTGAAACTGAAAATCGGTGGAGAGATTCAAAATTCGGCTCAAAAATCACACACAGGAGTCAAATTTCCGACATTTCAGACATTTTGAAAACTGCAGGGGGGTTTGGGCAAAATATGACCCATCGCCGTTTTCAGTAATTAGCATATTTTTGGTATAAACATTCGTAATTTGAAACTGAAAATAGGTGCAGAGAGTCAGAATTCGGCTCAAAAATCAAGCTCAGGATTCAAATTTCCGACATTTCAGACATTTTGAAAACTGCAGGGGGGGGTTGGGCAAAATATGACCCATCGCCGTTTACAGTAATCGGCATACTTTCGGTATGAAACGTTGTAATTTGAAACTGAAAAAAGGTGCAGAGAGTCAGAATTCGGCTCAAAAATCACGCTCTGGAGTCAAATTTCCGACATTTCAGACATTTTAAAAACTGCAGGGGGTTTCGTGCAAAATATGACCCATCGCCGTTTTCAGTAATTGGCATATTTTCGGTATGAAAAGTCATAATTTGAAACTGAAAACAGGTGCAGAGAGTCAGAATTCGGCTCAAAAATCACGCTCAGGAGTCAAATTTCCGACATTTCAGACATTTTGAAAACTGCAGGAGGGTGTGGGCAAAATATGACCCATCGCGTTTTCAGTAATTGGCATATTTTCGGTATGAAACGTCGTAATTTGAAACTGATAATAGGTGCAGAGAGTCAGAATTCGGCTCAAAAATCAGGCTCAGGAGTCAAATTTCCGACATTTCAGACATTTTGTAAACTGCAGGGGGGTTTGGGCAAAATATGACCTTCGCCGTTGGCATATTTTTTTTATGAAACGTCGTAATTTGAAACTGAAAATAGGTGCAGAGAGTCAGAGTTCGGCTCAAAAACCACGCTCAGGAGTCAAATTTCTGACATTTCAGACATTTTGAAAACTGCAGGGGGGTTTGGGCAAAATATGACCCATCGCCGTTTTCAGTAATTGGCATATTTTCGATATAAAAAGTCGTAATTTGAAATTGAAAATAGGTGCAGAGAGTCAGAATTTAGCTCAAAAATCACTCAGGAGTCAAATTTCCGACATTTCAGACATTTTAAAAACTGCAGGGGGATTTGGGCAAAATATGACCCATCGCCGTTTTCAGTAATTGGCATATTATCGGTATAAAAAGTCGTAATTTGAAAATGAAAATACGTGCAGAGAGTCAGAATTCGGCTCAAAAATCACGCTCAGGAGTCAAACTTCCGACATTTCAGACATTTTAAAACTGCAGGGGGGTTCGGGCAAAATATGACCCACCGCCGTTTTCAGTAATTGGCATATTTTAGGTATGAAACGTCGTAATTTGAAACTGAAAATAGGTGCAGAGAGTCAGAATTCGGCTCAAAAATCACGCTCAGGAGACAAATTTCCGACATTTCAGACGTTTTGAAAACTGCAGGGGGATTAAGGCAAAATTTGACCCATCGCCGTTTTCAGTAATTGGCATATTATCGGTATAAAAAGTCGTGTTTTGAAACTGTAAATAGGTGCAGAGAGTCAGAATTCGGCTCAAAAATCACGCACAGGAGTCAAATTTTCGACATTTCAGACATTTTGAAAACTGCAGGGGGGTTTGGGCAAAATATGACCCATCGCCGTTTTCAGTAATTGGCATATTATCGGTATAAAAAGTCGTAATTTGAAACTGAAAATAGGTGCAGAGAGTCAGAATTTGGCTCAAAAATCACGCTCAGGAGTCAGATTTCCGACATTTCAGACATTTTGAAAACTGCAGGGGGGTTTGGGCAAAATATGACTCATCGCCTTATACAGTAATTGGCATATTTTCGGTATGAAACATTGTAATTTGAAACTGAAAATAGGTGCAGAGAGTCAGAATTCAACTCAAAAATCACGCTCAGGAGTCAAATTTCCGACATTTCAGACATTTTAAAAACTGCAGGGTGTTTCGTGCAAAATATGACCCATCGCCGTTTTCAGTAATTGGCATATTTTCGGTATGAAAAGTCATAATTTGAAACTGAAAACAGGTGCAGAGAGTCAGAATTCGGATCAAAAATCACGCTCAGGAGTCAAATTTCCGACATTTCAGACATTTTGAAAACTGCAGGAGGGTGTGGGCAAAATATGACCCATCGCGTTTTCAGTAATTGGCATATTTTCGGTAAGAAACGTCGTAATTTGAAACTGATAATAGGTGCAGAGAGTCAGAATTCGGCTCAAAAATCAGGCTCAGGAGTCAAATTTCCGACATTTCAGACATTTTGTAAACTGCAGGGGGGTTTGGGCAAAATATGACCTTCGCCGTTGGCATATTTTTGGTATGAAACGTCGTAATTTGAAACTGAAAATAGGTGCAGAGAGTCAGAGTTCGGCTCAAAAACCACGCTGAGGAGTCAAATTTCTGACATTTCAGACATTTTGAAAACTGCAGGGGGGTTTGGGCAAAATATGACCCATCGCCGTTTTCAGTAATTGGCATATTTTCGATATAAAAAGTCGTAATTTGAAATTGAAAATAGGTGCAGAGAGTCAGAATTTAGCTCAAAAATCACTCAGGAGTCAAATTTCCGACATTTCAGACATTTTAAAACTCCAGGAGGGTTTTGGCAAAATATGACCCATCGCCGTTTTCAGTAATTGGCATATTTTCGGTATAAAAAGTCGTAATTTGAAACTGAAAATAGGTGCAGAGAGTCAGAATTCGGATAAAAAATCACGCTCAGGAGTCAAATTTCCGACATTTCAGACATTTTGAAAACTGCTGGAGGGTTTGGGCAAAATATGACCCATCGCCGTTTTCAGTAGTTGGCATATTTTCGGTATAAAAAGTCGTAATTTGAAATTGAAAATAGGTGCAGAGTCAGAATTCGGATAAAAAATCACGCTCAGGAGTCAAATATCCGACATTTCAGACATTTTGAAAACTGCAGGGGGGTTTGGGTAAAATATGACCCATCGCTGTTTAAAGTAATTGGCATATTTTCGGTATGAAACGTCGTAATTTGAAACTGAAAATAGGTGGAGAGAGTCAGAATTCAGCTCAAAAATCACGCACAGGAGTCAAATTTCCGACATTTCAGACATCTTGAAAACTGCAGGGGGGTTTGGGCAAAACATGACCCATCGCCGTTTTCAGTAATTGGCATATTTTCGGTATAAAAATTCGTAATTTGAAACTGAAAATAGGTCCAGAGAGTCAGAATTCGGCTCAAAAATCACGCTCAGGAGTCAAATTTCAGACATTTCAGACATTTTGAAAACTGCAGCAGGGTATGGGCAAAATATGACCCATCGCCGTTTTCAGTAATTGGCATATTTTCGGTATAAAAAGTCGTAATTTGAAACTGAAAATAGGTGCAGAGAGTCAGTATTCGGATAAAAAATCACGCTCAGGAGTCAAATTTCCGACATTTCAGACGTTTTGGAAACTGCCGGAGGGTTTGTGCAAAATATGACCCATCGCCGTTTACATTAATTTGCATATTTTCTTTATGAAACGTCGTAATTTGAAACTGAAAATAGGTGGAGAGAGTCAAAATTCGGCTCAAAAATCACGCACAGGAGTCAAATTTCCGACATTTCAGACATTTTGAAAACTGCAGGGGGGTTTGGGCAAAACATGACCCATCGCCGTTTTCAGTAATTGGCATATTTTCGGTATAAAAATTCGTAATTTGAAACTGAAAATAGGTGCAGAGAGTCAGAATTCGGCTCAAAAATCACGCTCAGGAGTCAAATTTCCGACATTTCAGACATTTTGAAAACTGCAGGGGGGTTTGGGTAAAATATGACCCATCGCCGTTTAAAGTAATTGGCATATTTTCGGTATGAAACGTCGTAATTTGAAACTGAAAATAGGTGCAGAGAGTCAGAATTCGGCTCAAAAATCACGCTCAGGAGTCAAATTTCCGACATTTCAGACATTTTGAAAACTGCAGGGGGATAAGGGCAAAATATGACCCATCGCCGTTTTCAGTAATTGGCATATTATCGGTATAAAAAGTCGTGTTTTGAAACTGAAAATAGGTGCAGAGAGTCAGAATTCGGCTCAAAAATCACGCTCAGGAGTCAAATTTCCGACATTTCAGACATTTTGAAAACTGCAGGGGGGTTTGGGTAAAATATGACCCATCGCCGTTTAAAGTAATTGGCATATTTTCGGTATGAAACGTCGTAATTTGAAACTAAAAATAGGTGGAGAGAGTCAAAATTCGGCTAAAAAATAACGCACAGGAGTCAAATTTCCGACATTTCAGACATTTTGAAATCTGCAGGGGGGTTTGGGCAAAGCATGACCCATCGCCGTTTTCAGTAATTGGCATATTTTCGGTATAAAAATTCGTAATTTGAAACTGAAAATAGGTGCAGAGAGTCAGAATTCGGCTCAAAAATCACGCTCAGGAGTCAAATTTCCGACATTTCAGACATTTTAAAAACTGCAGGGGGGTTTGGGCAAAATATGACCTTCGCCGTTGGCATATTTTTGGTATGAAACGTCGTAATTTGAAACTGAAAATAGGTGCAGAGAGTCGGAGTTCGGCTCAAAAACCACGCTGAGGAGTCAAATTTCTGACATTTCAGACATTTTGAAAACTGCAGGGGGGTTTGGGCAAAATATGACCCATCGCCGTTTTCAGTAATTGGCATATTTTCGATATAAAAAGTCGTAATTTGAAATTGAAAATAGGTGCAGAGAGTCAGAATTTAGCTCAAAAATCACTCAGGAGTCAAATTTCCGACATTTCAGACATTTTAAAACTCCAGGAGGGTTTTGGCAAAATATGACCCATCGCCGTTTTCAGTAATTGGCATATTTTCGGTATAAAAAGTCGTAATTTGAAACTGAAAATAGGTGCAGAGAGTCAGAATTCGGATAAAAAATCACGCTCAGGAGTCAAATTTCCGACATTTCAGACATTTTGAAAACTGCAGGAGGGTTTGGGCAAAATATGACCCATCGCCGTTTACAGTAATTGGCATATTTTCGGTATGAAACGTCGTAATTTGAAACTGAAAATAGGTGCAGAGAGTCAGAATTCGGCTTAAAAATCACGTTCAGGAGTCAAATTTCCGACATTTCAGACATTTTGAAAACTGCAGGGGGGTTTGGGCAAAATATGACCCATCGCTGTTTACATTAATTGGCATATTTTCGGTATGAAACTTCGTAATTTGAAACTGAAAATAGGTGGAGAGAGTCAGAATTCGGCTCAAAAATCACGTTCAGGAGTCAAATTTCCGACATTTTAGACATTTTGAAAACTGCAGGGGGGTTTGGGCAAAATATGACCCATCGCCGTTTTCAGTAGTTGGCATATTTTCGGTATAAAAAGTCGTAATTTGAAATTGAAAATAGGTGCAGAGTCAGAATTCGGATAAAAAATCACGCTCAGGAGTCAAATATCCGACATTTCAGACATTTTGAAAACTGCAGGGGGGTTTGGGTAAAATATGACCCATCGCTGTTTAAAGTAATTGGCATATTTTCGGTATGAAACGTCGTAATTTGAAACTGAAAATAGGTGGAGAGAGTCAGAATTCAGCTCAAAAATCACGCACAGGAGTCAAATTTCCGACATTTCAGACATCTTGAAAACTGCAGGGGGGTTTGGGCAAAACATGACCCATCGCCGTTTTCAGTAATTGGCATATTTTCGGTATAAAAATTCGTAATTTGAAACTGAAAATAGGTCCAGAGAGTCAGAATTCGGCTCAAAAATCACGCTCAGGAGTCAAATTTCAGACATTTCAGACATTTTGAAAACTGCAGGAGGGTATGGGCAAAATATGACCCATCGCCGTTTTCAGTAATTGGCATATTTTCGGTATGAAACGTCGTAATTTGAAACTGAAAATAGGTGCAGAGAGTCAGAATTCAGCTCAAAAATCACTCAGGAGTCAAATTTCCGACATTTTAGACATTTTAAAAACTGCAGGGGGGTTTTGGCAAAATATGACCCATCGCCGTTTTCAGTAATTGGCATATTTTCGGTATAAAAAGTCGTAATTTGAAACTGAAAATAGGTGCAGAGAGTCAGTATTCGGATAAAAAATCACGCTCAGGAGTCAAATTTCCGACATTTCAGACGTTTTGAAAACTGCCGGAGGGTTTGTGCAAAATATGACCCATCGCCGTTTACAGTAATTGGCATATTTTCTTTATGAAACGTCGTAATTTGAAACTGAAAGTAGGTGGAGAGAGTCAAAATTCGGCTCAAAAATCACGCACAGGAGTCAAATTTCCGACATTTCAGCCATTTTGAAAACTGCAGGGGGGTTTGGGCAAAACATGACCCATCGCCGTTTTCAGTAATTGGCATATTTTCGGTATAAAAATTCGTAATTTGAAACTGAAAATAGGTGCAGAGAGTCAGAATTCGGCTCAAAAATCACGCTCAGGAGTCAAATTTCCGACATTTCAGACATTTTGAAAACTGCAGGGGGGTTTGGGTAAAATATGACCCATCGCCGTTTAAAGTAATTGGCATATTTTCGGTATGAAACGTCGTAATTTGAAACTGAAAATAGGTGCAGAGAGTCAGAATTCGGCTCAAAAATCACGCTCAGGAGTCAAATTTCCGACATTTCAGACATTTTGAAAACTGCAGGGGGATAAGGGCAAAATATGACCCATCGCCGTTTTCAGTAATTGGCATATTATCGGTATAAAAAGTCGTGTTTTGAAACTGAAAATAGGTGCAGAGAGTCAGAATTCGGCTCAAAAATCACGCTCAGGAGTCAAATTTCCGACATTTCAGACATTTTGAAAACTGCAGGGGGGTTTGGGTAAAATATGACCCATCGCCGTTTAAAGTAATTGGCATATTTTCGGTATGAAACGTCGTAATTTGAAACTAAAAATAGGTGGAGAGAGTCAAAATTCGGCTAAAAAATAACGCACAGGAGTCAAATTTCCGACATTTCAGACATTTTGAAATCTGCAGGGGGGTTTGGGCAAAGCATGACCCATCGCCGTTTTCAGTAATTGGCATATTTTCGGTATAAAAATTCGAAATTTGAAACTGAAAATAGGTGCAGAGAGTCAGAATTCGGCTCAAAAATCACGCTCAGGAGTCAAATTTCCGACATTTCAGACATTTTAAAAACTGCAGGGGGGTTTGGGCAAAATATGACCCATCGCCGTTTTCAGTAATTGGCATATTTTAGGTATGAAATGTCGTAATTGGAAACTAAAAATAGGTGCAGAGAGTCAGAATTCGGCTCAAAAATCACGCTCTGGAGTCAAATTTCCGACATTTCAGACATTTTGAAAACTGCAGGGGGGTTTGGGCAAAATATGACCCATCGCCGTTTACAGTAATTGGCATATTTTTGGTATGAAACATAGTAATTTGAAACTGAA